>NC_079193.1:19969247-20226747 GCF_029499605.1 Hyla sarda
GGTTTAACACTCTTACATATATAACATAGGGATTTTACACAAATACAATAACAGATGCGGGGGGGGGGGGGGGGGGGCAGAGGACACTGCAGGAGGCTGCCTGACAGGGCAGCAAGGGTACGTGGTAACACCTCCCGTACTGGCCCACCACAAAAACGTTGCTTCATTTCATTCCATTAAAATATAACCTGCAGGAGCAGAATAAAGAGAGATGCCGGCAGATGCCGGGTCTATAGGCAACAGGCTGTTTCGCGGAGCTCCGCTTCCTCTGCCCGTCGGCGAAACAGCCTGTAGCCTATAGACCCGGCGGGTGCTGGCGTCTCTCTTTCTTCTCCTCCTGCTGGTTATATTTTAACCTCTTAAGGACGCAGGGCGTACCTGTTTGCCTGCGCCTGGTCCTGGTATATAACGCGGGGTCACTAATAGCGCTAATAGCGTGCGGCACCAATCATTGTGCCGCGCACTATTAACCCTTTAGACGCGGTGTTCAAAGTTGATCACCGCGTCTAAAATGAAAGTGAAAGCTTCCCGGTAGCTCAGTCGGTGAAATCGCGATGTCCCAATCAGCTAGGACGCAGCAGGAGGGTCTCTTACCTGCCTCTGTCACGTCCGATCGGTGATCGATTGCTCCAAGCCGTCACGCCCCCTCCCATAGACTTGCATTGAGGGGTCATGGCCGTGGCATCATGAGTGGGGCGCGCCCGTGACGTCACGACCCTCCACCCCCCATCGCCAGTCAACCGACACGGAGCGAAGTTCGCTTCGTGCACCGGATGTCTCGGGTGCCGCAACGGAGATCGCGGGGGTCCCGCTGCTGGGATCAGACATCTTATCCCCTATCCTTTAGATATTGGATAAGATGTCTAGGGGCGGAGTACCCCTTTAACAGGTTTTGTAGTGTCCATGCTTCCAAGATAGATAGATTGAAAAGTAATATATAGAGCCTTTTCATTAAAAAAAAAAATAATCTGCAATGATGGGATATCGACGTGAATCAGTGATGGTAAAATGACGCTGGGAGTAAGGGTCACTTCACATAACTGGCTGCACTATTGCAGAAGGTTCGGTGTATCCCTGGTGCAGGCAGTGAACTGTTCTCTGTAAATTTATATAAACTTCTATTATACCTGATAATTCTCCACCATCAGGTTACGGGCAGCAGAGCAGCGGCTAATACTTGTTATCTACTATACGCGCTGGAGCAAGCGATTGCCTGTTCTGTCTTCCTTAATCCCACAGACACAAATTGATGTCCATGTCTGGAAGCTGCACTCGATTATCAGAGGTGACATCTAACATATGTACATGTTCACATGTTATACTGTGAAAATACTCATTGTATTACTGCAAGTATATACTTAACAAGAACTTCATAGGGAAAGTCAAATAACGAAATGATCTGAAACTAAGTCTGAGAAAATAAATTGTTGGGAATAAATCCTGAAAATATTGGGACAAAATCAATTTATCCTGCCCCTGGGGATTGTGGGTACAGGTGTGCAAATGACCATAGTTAGTAAGATAAGAAACCAGGCACTGCCCATCACCTGGCCAATACCATCCCTACAGTGATCATGGTGGGGGCAGCATCATGTCTGGAGGAAACCAGGCACTGCCCATCACCTGCCCAATACCATCCCTACAGTGATCATGGTGGGGGCAGCATCATGTCTGGAGGAAACCAGGCACTGCCCATCACCTGCCCAATACCATCCCTACAGTGATCATGGTGGGGGCAGCATCATGTCTGGGGGAAACCAGGCACTGCCCATCACCTGCCCAATACCATCCCTACAGTGATCATGGTGGGGGCAGCTTCATGTCTGGGGGAAACCAGGTTCTGCCCATCACCTGCCCAATACCATCCCTACAGTGATCATGGTGGGGGCAGCATCATGTCTATAGGAAACCAGGCACTGCCCATCATCTGCCTAATACCATCCCTACAGTGATCATGGTGGGGGCAGCATCATGTCTGGAGGAAACCAGGCACTGCCCATCACCTGCCCAATACCATCCATACAGTGATCATGGTGGGAGCAGCATCATGTCTGGAGGAAACCAGGCACTGCCCATCACCTGCCCAATACCATCGCTACAGTGATCATGGTTGGGGCAGCATCATGTCTGGAGGAAACCAGGCACTGCCCATCACCTGCCCAATACCATCCCTACAGTGATCATGGAGGGGGCAGCATCATGTCTGGAGGAAACCAGGCACTGCCCATCACCTGCACAATACCATCCCTACAGTGATCATGGTGGGGGCAGCATCATGTCTGGGGGAAACCAGGCACTGCCCATCACCTGCCCAATACCATCCCTACAGTGATCATGGTGGGGGCAGCATCATGTCTGAGGGAAACCAGGTACTGCCCATCACCTGCCCAATACCATCTCTACAGTGATCACGGTGGGGGCAGCATCATGTCTGGGGGAAACCAGGCACTGCCCATCACCTGCACAATACCATCCCTACAGTGATCATGGGGGGGGGGGGGGGGCAGCATCATGTCTGGAGGAAACTGGGCGCTGCCCATCACCTGTTCAATACCATCCCTATAGTGATCATGGTGGGGGCAGTATCATGTCTGGAGGAAACCAGGCACTGCCCATCACCTGCCCAATACCATCCCTACAGTGATCATGGTGGGGGCAGCATCATGTCTGGGGGAAACCAGGCACTGCCCATCACCTGCCCAATACCATCCCTACAGTGATCATGGTGGGGGCAGCATCATGTCTGGGGGAAACCAGGCACTGCCCATCACCTGCCCAATACCATCCCTACAGTGATCATGGTGGGGGCAGCATCATACTGTGGGGACAGAGAGAATGGTCACGGTTGAGGGAAAGCTGAATGGCGCAAAGTATTCTTAAAGAAAACCTGATCCAGAGCTCTGGACCTCAGACTAGGCAGAAGGTTCTCCTTCCAACAAGACAATGACCCCATAAACAAAGGACAACACAGGAACGGCTTAGGGCCAACTCTGTGAATGTCCTTGAGTGGCCCAGCCAGAGCCTGAACCCAATGGAACATCCCTGGAGACCTGAAAATGGCTTCTACTGATGGTCCCATCCAACCTGACAGAGCCTGAGAGGATCTGCAGAGAAGAATGGCAGAAAAAAACAAATCCAGGTGTGTAAACCTTGTGGCCTCATCCCCAAGAAGACTGGAGTCTGGAACCTTTGCCAAAGGGGCTTCAACAAAGTCCTGGGTAAAAGGTATGAATACTCAAGAATGCCACTGCAAGATTTTAGATTTTCCTTTTTTTAAAATTAGCAAAGATTTTTAACATTTTGTTATCATTATGGAGTTTAATGCAAAATGATGGAGAAACATGATTGTATATTGTGATTGACTATTAACAGATAATTTAAAAATAAGGAGTGAAAATTAAAAGGAGTAGTCCAGTCCTGAAAAACGTATCCCCTATCTTAAGGATTGGGGATAAGTTTCAGATCGCGGGGGGTCCGACCGCAATCTCCAGCTCTGCCATAGCGTTGTATTGAGGGGGTGTGTCGGGCGCTGCTTCGTGCGATGGTCAACACGCCCCATTCCCTCGGGCTGCCGGGGCCCCAACAGTCAGACCCCCCCCCCCACGATCAGAAACGTATCCCCTATCCTTAGTATACGGGATATGTTTTTCAGGACTGGACTACTCCTTTAAGACAGAAAAATCATAATAGTGGATGGGCCCTAATAGCAGCAGCTTATCCTGATGTCCCGGTAGTAGTTTCCATATTGTGTCCACATGATGGTAATTCATTCCAAGGATAATTTAGTATCTAGAGAGTCCAATACACGTCTAGATTGGAGGTTCATATATTCTCGTAGATTCCCCCAAGCGTGTAACAGTTTTTTGGACGCACAGATGCATTCAATCTGGAGCTGACAGCCCGTACATGTCTTATTATTGACAAGCAGGTGGATCGGTCGTCTCGGCGCTGTGACCCACTGAGTATGTGACAGTTCACAGAAGCAGCAGGTAACTAACTTGTAAAGAAAAATCTACCGCCAAAAGGCTGCAAAATGGTTCCGGCTTATTTAATGTGATGATATTTTTGACTTTTTGTTTTTTGTATTCTAGTCTTAAAGGAGAACTAATCTGATTAGAAAAACTAAAAAACTGCAAGGAAAGGACCTCTCTCTCTCTGTATTAAAAACTAAAGTAATTTAAGGAGGATCTGTCTCCAATAAAGATATTTTATCAGATTTGGCATATTTAAAGGAGTATTCCGCCCCTAGACATCTTATCCCCTATCCAAAGGATGGGATAGTGGATAAGATGTCAAATCGCGAGGGTCTTGTTGCTGGGGACTCCCGCGATCTCCCTGCAACATCCGGCGTTCGTTTAGAACGTCGGGTGCAGTGCTGGAGGCTTGAGACTTCACAGCCGCACCCCGCTCTTGTTGTCACGGCCATGCCCCCTCAATGCAAGTCTGTGGGAGAGGGCGTGACTCTCGTAGACTTGCATTGCGGGGCATGGCTGTGACGTCATGATTCTCCACTCCGCATCACCAGTCATCCGTGCACCGGATGTCTGTGGTGCCACAGCCGAGATCGTGGGGGTGCCCACCAGCGGGACACCCTGCAATCAGACATCTTATACCCTATCCTTTGGATAGGGGATAAGATGTCTAGGGGTAGAGTACCCATTTAATAGAAGGGAAGCCCCTTATGTAAAACAGCTTATCCCTCTTAGCTGGTTGGCTGGTAGGGATCACCTGACAGGTTCTATCACAAGGTCATCCGGCTAAGAAAAACTTATCCCCTATGCACATGATAGGGGATAAGTGTCTGATGGTGCGGAGGGGGGGGTGGGAGGGTGTGACCGCTGAGACCCCCCCATAATCTCCAGAACGGGGCCTACCTCTTACCTCTGAGTGCTCCAGCCCCCACCTTTCGAGATGAATTGGTCTAGGCACTGACAGTTTGCCAAATACCAGTGGAGGCGGGACATCACTGCAGCCTTGGTTGCAGAGACTCGTATGCCTCGGAGGATGAGGGGCCAGAACTCTGAGTGAGGTGAGTCTAGCCCGGTTCTGTAGATTGTGGGTTCCCAGTGGTCAGACAAATACCAGCCAACCCCTGTGTGATCAGTCACATATCCCCTATCCTTTGCATAGGGCATACGTTTTTCTTAGCCGGATAACCTCTTTACATATGCACACAATTTTGGACTTTTCCTGGAACATTCATTATAAAAGGCCAATATTGTGTGATCAATGACAGACTGACCTCCAAAGTTGGTCTACAGATCTAGGTTGCCAAGGTGTATGAGGCTGAGCTGCAATACCAAAAACAACTGACCATATGTTCCATTTTTTTCCACACAAATATTTTCTGTTATCTAAACATAAACTTATAACAATTAGTTAAAAGAGGAAACTTTAGGCAACACAGAAACATTACAATGTAGAAAGTGCAGGAACAGCGGGGGTGTAGAATAACTCTCTAATCCCTGGTTATGCTCCGCCCCTGCAGGTCCTGAACTAGGCAGACAACAGTATGTTAGTTTTGCCTGGAATGTTTTTTTAAAGGGGTTATTTAAGAAGTAAAACTTATCCCCTATCCATAGGATAAGGGATACATGTCTGATCATGGGGGATTCTCTGTGACACTCCTCCATCTCCAGAACAGGGCCCATCTCTAGTCCCTAACCTTCCAAGACATGCTAGTCTCGGCAGTGACGGACTGCTTAGTCAATTACTGGCCACAGCCCTGTCTTACCACAGCCGGTGATTGGCGGATCAGGCCATCACACCGGAGACGTGTCTCGGAACGTGAGGGCCAGAAAGCTCTCCAAGGTAAGAAAGGGCCTTGTTCTGGAGATCGCGGACCCTCTACAATCAGACCCTTATCCCTTATTCTGTGGATAGTGGATACCTTTTATCAGCCAGATTACCCCTTTGACTTGTTGTAAGTGCAAGAACAGCAGGGGTTGAGCATAACTCTCCAATCCTTGCTCATGCTCCGCCCCCGCAGGTCCTTCACTAGACACGAAACAGTGCATCAATTTTTGCCTGATATTTTCTCTAAAGAGGACCTCCCACGATCTCCGGTACGGCTCCTCGCTCTCCTCATGAATGAAGGTGGGTCCAAGACCACACAAAGCTGTGGCCGACACGCCCCCTTCATGTATTTCCATGGGAGTCGGAGATACACCTTTTGGATACCTATGGCTCTCTCATAGAGGTACACGGAGGGGACGTGTCGGCCACAGCTTCGTGCCGTGGTTGTCACATTCCTTTCAGGCAGAGAGTCGGAGCACCAGACGGGACATCTCTGGGGGGCCCAGCGGTCAGCCACCAATGCCCCCCCCGGCGATTTAAAACTTATTCCCTTCCCTGTGGTTAGGGGATAGGCTTTTGGATACTGAACTGCTCCTTTAAGCAAAAGTTGTACCGCCTGCAACGTTTCCATTGCGCAGCACTTCTTCCCCTATATTACTTCATAATAACAATGCAGGTTGTATTAGTAGTAATAACAGATTGAGATAATGTGGTAGTTACCGCTAAACAAAGACCGTTCCCCTTGGATATTAAGGTCATGTCATCGCAGGCCTCGGAGCCGAACCCCCTTTCCCTCTGATTGCCATTAACTTATAGGATTGAGCATTGGGATAAAGTTCTAAAAACTTCTCCGCTCTGTAATTTTCCTCCCAACAAACATTTTTGCTCTAAATCTCTTAAATGTTACAGCGGTTTATAATGAGAGTGACCTTTGTAAGGAAGCTGCATGTTCTTCTGAATAATAATATACATTATTTTCCTGTTTACTTGCCTATAAAAACATTTATTTTTTATTTTTTGGGTAAACTTAGGGTGCCACAAGATATAGCGGGCAGTTCTGATGGACCACGATTGCGCCTGACCTTCAGCCGCGCCAGAAAGTGCTCCGAATGAGCCGGCCCGGTACACTTTACTTATTTCCAATTGCTTCAAGCGAAAAAAAAATAAACATCCATGCTAATGTTAACCCTTTACCGCAATGAAGAGGAAACTAGAGCCTAAAATTCTCTATTTCTCTACGGACCTAATACATGTCTCAGCTGGTGCTAGCTACACAATCTAGGCTAGTGGTCTCCTAACTGTGGACCTCCAGATGTTGCAAAACTACAACTCTTGGCATACGGCTGCCCGGGCATGTTGGAAGTTGTAGTTTTGCAACATCTGGAGGTCCACAGTTTGGAGACCACTGATCTATGCAATACTCTCTGACCTGGGACTGTAGGTTGATACATTTTATTTGCAATGATACATTGTAGCAAATTCATATCTTTATCTATGAGCAAGACTAGGTCAGGACAGATCTTTAGGCTCTGGATGGGAGAAAAACAATCTTTCGATTAATTAAAGGGGTACTCTGGTGTAAAACAAATGCTTTTAAATTAACTGGTGCCAGAAAGTTAAACAGATTTGCAATATTCTATCTAAAAATTTTAATCCTTCCAGTACTTATCAGCTGCTGTATGCTCCGGCGGAAGTTGTGTAGTTCGTTCCAGTCTGACCACAGTGCTCTCTGCTGACACCTCTGTCCATGTCAGGAACTGTCCAGAGCAGGAGCAAATCCCCATAGCAAACCTCTCCTTCTCTAAACAGTTCCTGACAAGGAAGGAGGTGTCAGCAGAGAGCACTGTGATCAGACTGGAAAGAACTACACAACTTCCTCCGGAGCATACAGCAGCTAATAAGTACTGGAAGGATTAAAATGTTTACATAGAAGTAATTTGCAAATCTGTTTTAACTTTCTGTCACCAGTTAATTTGAAAGCATTTGTTTTCCACCTGAGTACCCCTTTAAGTACTGGAAGGATTTAGATTTCTGGCACCAGTTAATTTAAAAACATTTGTTTTCCATCAGAGTACCCCTTTAATAGCAAGAAGAGATCATGAAACACTGAAGAATGGTGAAACCATGTATAAGTTGTAGGATAGCAGGATTGCAAAGCAGGAAAAATAGGGCGGAAACCGCTCAGCCAAATAATGGAATGGTGTTGTACTATAGTTTCACACCAAAAAAGTATTTATTGATAACAACCATTAATAGCCATATAACATAACGCGTTTCTGGGCATACAGCATCCCTTCTTCATATGTATAAAAATTGCTTTGCTGAACGACCAGACAGATACGTATTCTTGAAAGAGGTTTTATTGACCAAAATGTAGCGCGTCTCGCTGCGCATGCGCAGCTTACTCAGGCATCTGAGATGCCTGAGGAAGCTGCGCATGCGCAGCGAAACGCGTTGCATTTTGGGCAATAAATCCTCTTTCAAGAATACGTATCTGTCTGGCCGTTCAGCGCCGTGAACCGGGTTCCATTGAAGCCAATTTTCCATTTGTCACATATAGATATTCTGCACGTGAAAGTTGTAGGAAGACTTTGAATGGTTCTCAGCGAGTAGAGGAACATGACTTCAAATGACACAATTCAACATCTGTAAGAGACAGAAGAAAGAAGACTGGTTGGTGATAAGATGTAGACAGTATCAAAGATGTGAGGGACTTCTTCTAGATTTGACACGGAGCTCAAAAATAATTTGTAGCACTGGAGCCTTGAGGTTAAATCCAATAATCGCAGCAACCACATGGAGTTTGTAGGTCCTTTTTGTGTTTTTGTGGGTGTGGTATCCCAGCACCAAAGGCTGTCCTGTGGCTTCAGACTACTTCGGGCAGACCTGCAGCTCAGGTGTTGGGCCCACTGAGAGACTTATTGCTAAATTAATGATGTTTTAGCAGTTCATCTTTTTTTGTAATTATTTTGTTGTTATGCTAATGTAGTGCTGGGCGGTATGGCCAAATATGTGTATCGCAGTAGTTTTGAAACTTATGGCGGTTCCTCGGTATATAACGGTATTCCCCCCCCCAAATTAATTATTAGTCCAGGGCTGCGCTGTCCCCATCGGGGTACTACTCACATCACCCGCAGCGCTGCTCACCTCGTCCTCTTGTTTGTTGCGGTTGCCGGCGCTGACGCTCTATAACTGTATCCCTATGCCCGGGCTGTAAAAGGTAAACAAAAATAAACTTTAACGCATGTTCCCACGTTGACCTTACGCTTTTCCTGGGGACATGAACATCGGACAGCCGTCAGCCTATCACCGGCCACAGCGATGTTCCGCCTCGGCCAGTGATAAGCTGAGCCCACTGTCATGTAAGAAGCCGGCTTCTTACATGACAGTGCGCTCAACCTATCACCGGCCGAGGCGGCACATCGCTGCGGCCAGTGATAGGCTGACGGCTGTCCGATGTTCCATTCACTAGGAATCTCGTCCGGACCTACGGGGAAGGTGAGTTAAAGTTTATTTTGTTTACCTTTTGCAGCCCGGGCATAGGGATACAGTATAGAGCAGTGGTCTTCAACCTGTGGACCTCCAGATGTTGCAAAACTACAACTCCCAGCATGCCTGGACAGCCAACGGCTGTCCGGGCATGCTGAGAGTTATAGTTTGGCAACATCTGGAGGTTGAAGACCAGTGGTATAGAGTGTCAGAGCCGGCGGCCGCAACAAACAGGAGGACGAGGAGGGCAGCGCTTGCGGGTGATATGTGAGTAGTACCTCGATGGGGACAGCGCAGCGCTGGGCTGATAATTTATTGGGGGGGGGGGCAGAACAGCACTTGATATGATTATGATTAGTTCCCCAATGTGGGGACAACGCGCTGCGGCTGATAATTCATTCCCAAGGGGGAGGGGCCAAACCGGTATTGCAGTATGGGTTAAAATTCAAATCGTGCAGGAAAAAAATTTCGGTATTCGGTATGAACCGGTATACCGCCCAGCCCCATGCTAATGTATGTTATTTATGTGTCACTGTACCTTTAAGTAGAGAGCAGTGTAAACTCCATGTGACCCTGCCTGCCAATGAGAACCCCTAAATTCTGGCCCACATAGTGTAGTGGAGAAGGAGTTGCCCCAGTGTAATCTGAGCATCAGTGTGGTAAAGTATAAGGTGCGTTGTGTGCTCTAAGGGAAGGCCCAGATCAAATCTACTTTATCCGGTCATTCTGCAAGGATCACCCGCATGGTGGAAGTTCATGCCCTGTCGGAGGAAGCTACAGGACCTTGACAGAACCCTAGGTACCTGGATCAATCTTCCATTCTCTCAAGTCAGTATCAATTTATTGGGTGAAAGCACCACAAGTCCTAAGAAGGCAACAGGGCTCCCAAGGGTTACGCTGCATCCTCTAACTCTGCACCATACTGTCCATGTAATACCATCTGCACCAGCTCAGTAAAGACAGTTATCCGTAACCTGACGTAGGTGCGTTCATTTACTACTCGTGTCTGGCCCAGGAAAAGATGTCTCCAACCTCGGACCGTGTATAGGATAACGGTGCCCTGGCGTCACGACGTGATAAGGTATTTCCCTTCACCACCCGTGGTTCCACATGGTTTTCCTATAAGAATGAAACAACTCAACATACTTAAGGAACAGAAGAAATTCGATTGATTAGTGATAAGATGTTGTCAGCATCAAATATGGGAGGGACTTCTTCTAGATTTGACACGGAGCTCTCAAATAGTTTGTAGCACTGGAGTCTTGAGGTTGCATCCATCACAATTACCACATGGAGTTTGTAGGTCCTTCTTGTGTTCTTGTGGGTTTTCTTCAAGAACTACACAATTCGGTATCTTCAAGGGACAGATAAAGAACGATTGGTTGGTGATAAGATGTTGTCAGCATCAATGATGTGAAGGAATTCATCTAGAATCGACCTTCACAAATACTTTGTAGCTGTAAAGCCTTGAGGTTGAATCTAATGACATAAGTTTTGTGTTCTATTGGGTTTCATCCAAGAAATCCAGATTTTTTTTTCCTACGCGTTGAGAACAGTACTAAGATTCTGGTGGGGTTCCTATGACATTAAGCTTATTCTGTGTATGCCCATGCCTGAGATAAGGGAATTTGACTGTAGGTTCACAAGTGGAAATATAGTTTACAGAGCTCTGCAGAGCCTTTCCTTCCAAATATGTATTTGGAAGGAAAAAATATATTTTTATCTTTTTGTATAAAGATAAAAATATATTTTTTCCTTCCAAATACATTTTTTTATTTATTTTTTTGATATTACATGTTTGAAACCGCAATGCACTTGATTTATGATACATGCTCATATTGTATATACTTCTTAGTACTGTTGTGAAAATTAATTTGTTTTAAATGGATTTACCTGTGAAATGTAAGACGCTTGGTGTTTGGATTGGTCTACCGGGGATAATCCCCCTGACGTACCTTCCCATTCCTCAGATAAATTCACTGCCCATGTGTCTCTAACCATGCCTGATGAAGCTGCTGTTGCAGTGAAACGCGTTGCATGATGGGAAAATAAACTACCATTGCTTTTATCCATTTGTTTGATCGCCTGTGTCCAGCGCCACGTTCAGACCGGTGTTCCTCCTTGAACAATGTACTCGATCTCTACGTTTGACCGGTCGGCTGCGGACACCACCACTATATGCGCTCACCATTGTTGTGTATGTGGATACACAATCATTATAGGTGAGCAGTGTAATTTTTACTTTATATACCTCACAGGTTTATCTTTTAATACACCATGGAGCGCTGTATCCCCTCTTATCTGTTTTAGTCCTCCAGAGTGAGAAACACTCTTTTAAACCACTCTCCATTCTGGTCAAAAGATGAAGAGTAGTGATGAGCAACAGGGGCCATATTCGAATTTGCGTTATTTTGCGAAAATATTCACGATTATTTGTCCTATGTTCGCAAAATTCGCATATTCGCCATGTTAATTCACTTTTTTTCCCATGCAAATATTTGCATGGAAAATCCGCATAAAAATTTGCATGTGAAAAAAAGGAAAAATTTGCATAAAATTTCCCATGTGAAAAAAAAACTAATATTCGTCATTACGAATATATAGCACTATATTCTAAATATTATCGAAATCGCAAATTGCCAATATTCGCTATAAAAATTTGCATTATGAATTTTCGTTCTCAATACTAATGAAGAGTCCTAAATGTTGAATCCTGTTAGAAGAGTATTCGAGCCTTTTGTCAAAAAGGAATATCCAGGAAGAGAAAAACAGAGCTGATTTCTTTAAAAAAAAAAATTAAAAAATTTAAAAAAACAGCGTAAGGCTGGGTTCACACCACGTTTTGTTAAATACGGTCCCCGTATACGGCTGGGAGGAGGGGGGCGGGGCTTAAGTGCGGCGCCCGCACTCAGCCATATTCGGGAACCGTATTTAATGTATGTCTATGAGCCGACCGGAGTGAACCGCAGCCTCCGGTCGGCTTCGTTTTTGGGGGGGACAGCAGGGTCCCAGGGCTGGGTAAGTATAAGGAGTTTTTTTTTCTTTTCTATATTATTCTAGCCCCAGCAGCAAATTCTTTAATTTAAAAAAAGACTGGAATACCCCTTTAAGTGAACATTCACTAAGAAGGTGTGTATACATTTATCCCTCAACTTATAATGACCTCAACATACAATAGTTTCAACATACAATGGTCTTTTCTGGACCATTGTAAGTTGAAACCAGACTCAACATACAATGCCAGAAACAGTCCAGATCCGACCGAACCGACCAATCAGAATGGGCAATTTACTTGTAAAACACCTGTATGCACTGACTGATGTCTGGTAGCGCCCCCTACAGTACTGGGACATGTTCTGTACACTCTACCTGTCCCAGAGTTACCTGCTCCTTTGGACATCAGGTGAGGGCGACTCCATGTTACTTTTTTTAGGACATTGCCTGTACTGGACAGGACCCTGAAGAAGCTCCTGTCCTCTACATAGACCAGTGTTTCCCAAGCAGGGTGCCCCAGCTGTTGCAAAACTACAACTCCCAGCATGCCCGGACAGCCTTTGGCTGTCCGGGCATGCTGGGAGTTGTAGTTTTGCAACAGCTGGAGGCTCCCTGCTGGGAAAACACTGACATAGACCATAGAGTTCTGGTCTCAACATACAATGGTTTCAACATACAATGGTCGCCCTGGAACCAATTAATATTGTAACTTGAGGGACCACTGTAATAGGTTTTGTAAGCTGGACAACTCTCTTAGGCTGGGTTCACACTACGTTTTTGCCGTACTGTTTTCAATCCGTTTTTCTATAGAAAACCGTATGGCAAAAAAACGGATGGAACAGTATGGAAAAAAAAGTAAACCGTATGCATTTTTAAACCGTATACTGTTTTTAAAAGTGCATACAGTTCCGTCAGTTTTTATAGAAAAAAAACCCATACGTTTTTGAAAATTTTGTCCATTTTTAATGGGAGGGGTCTTGGGTGGGGACTTTAGGATTCAACTTCGCATGTGCAAAGTAAAAACTTATATGTTTTCTCCGTATGGAACCATATACATGTGCGTTTCCCATTGACGTCCATGTTAAAAAAAAACGTATGCGGTTGCAGTACGTTTTTTAAACCGGAGACAAAATCGTGGTCAACCGCGATTTTGACTCCGGTTTAAAAACCGTACTGCAACCGCATACGTTTTTTTTATATGGACGTCAATGGGAAACGCACATGTATACGGTTCCATACGGGAAAAATGTATACGTTTTTACTTTGCACATGCGCATTTGAATCCTAAAGTCCAAGACCCCTCCCATTAAAAATGGACAAAATTTGCAAAAACGTATGGGTTTTAAAAAAATAAAAACTGACGGAACTGTATGCACTTTTAAAAACAGTATACTGTTTAAAAACGCATACGGTTTACTTTTTTCCATACTGTTCCATCCGTTTTTTTGCCATACGGTTTTCTTTAGAAAAAACGGATTGAAAACAGTATGGCAAAAATGTAGTGTGAACCCAGCCTTACCTCGGATGTCATCTGTGAGGGTTTGGCTTTGGTGCAGAGCGCTTGCTTTGATCTGCAGGGTCAGGCAGTGGTTTATAATGACATTTATGATGTAGTAGACAAGTAGCGCAGGGGGGGGGGGGTGCTTTGGGGTGGGGGGGGGTTACAGTAGTCACAAGCTCATAGCTAGCACTTGGTCAACCATAACATACCATTTCCCAACCTTTGATCCTATAGCTGTACAGTAAATTCTGCCTACAACAAGGAGCCATCCTCATCAACTTTGAACTAGAAGGAGTTTCTTTAGTCCATAAAACTTTTAAGTAACTTTTATTGTGTTATCAGAAGAAAACAAAACATCTGGAGCCAATTGTCCGTACGTGTAGACACATTTCTTGTAACATTGTGACGCTAGGGGGGTTTTCATTTTAAAGGACCTGTCACTGGGGTGTGTTACAGATGTCCCGTCACCGCTGTAATTGTGGTCACCAATGCAAAAATCTACAATAGGGGACCCCAACTACTATTTGGGCCAACTACTGGAGCATGGGTGCAACCTCTTCACCCCTTATAAGAGACATAGAGGGGCACAGCTAGGTAGAGAGCAGAGGGAGGTATATAACTACTATATATCCTGATATCCCATAGAGATAGCAGCAGCAGTATACAGATAGAGCTGGAGGAGATGTATATAACTACTATATATCCTGATCCCATAGAGATAGCAGCAGTATACAGATAGAGCTGGAGGGGAGGTGTATAACTACTATATATCCTGATCCCATAGAAATAGCATCCGCAGTATACAGATAGAGCTGGAGGGGAGGTGTATAACTACTATATATCCTGATCCCATAAAAATAGCATCCGCAGTATACAGATAGAGCTGGAGGGGTATGACTACTATATTTTCTGATACCATAGCTATATCCGCAACAGTATATAGATAGAGCTGTAGGGGTATAACTACTATATGTCCTGATACCATAGCTATATCAGCAGCAGTATACAGATAGAGCTGGAGGGGAGGTGTATAACTACTATATATCCTGATCCCATAAAGGTAGCAGCAGCAGTATACAGATAGAGCTGGAGGGAAGGTGTATAACTACTATATATCCTGATCCCATAAAAATAGCATCCGCAGTATACAGATAGAGCTGGAGGGGTATGACTACTATATTATCTGATAACATAGCTATATCCGCAACAGTATATAGATAGAGCTGTAGGGGTATAACTACTATATGTCCTGATACCATAGCTATATCAGCAGCAGTATACAGATAGAGCTGGAGGGGTATAACTACTAAATGTCCTGATCCCACAGAGATAGCAGCAGCAGTATACAGATAGAGCTGGAGGGGAATAACTACTATATATCCTGATACCATAGCTATATCAGCAACAGTATACAGATAGAGCTGGAAGTGTATAACTACTATATATTCTGATCCTACAGAGATAGCAGCAGCAGTATACAGATAGAACTGGAGGGGTATAACTACTATATATCCTGATTCCACAGAGATAGCAGCAGCAGTATACAGATAGAGCTGGAGGGAAGGTGTATAACTACTATATATTCTGATCCAATAGATTTACCAGCAGCAGTATACAGACAGAGTTGGAGGGGAGGTATATAACTACTATACATCCTGATCCCATAGAGATAGCAGCAGTATACAGACATAGCTGGAGGGGCGGTGTATAACTACTATATATCCTGATCCTATAGAGATAGCAGCAGTATACAGATAGAGCTGGAGGGGAGGTGTATAACTAATATATATCCTGATCCTATAGAGATAGCAGCAGTATACAGACAGAACTGGAGGGGCAGTGTATAACTACTATATATCCTGATCCCAGAGAGATATTAGCAGCAGTATACAGATATTGTGAGAACTGAAGCACAATGGGTTAAACCCTCGATTACTTTAGGTAGTCAGAGTTGCGCATCAACACCTCTTCCCTCTGATTCCTCATTTGCAAAATCGTTTTTTCCCGTTAAATAAAGACAATCGCTCTGCGTTTTACTCTCCGCCATAATACCGCCACATAACCAGCTCCTTCCAGTGCGGCGGCAGAAGGGAACACACAGTAAATTGGTTCTATTCCTTTGTCAGCGGGAGGCAATATATATTCCTGACGTTTTTTTTACCTGACTCTTGTGGCTTAGGGAAGAAGAAGAAGAAGAAGAAGAAGAAGTGCTACAATTATTGGACACAATTGCCTCGGGCTGTCATGTCAGACAACTACCCGGGCATCAGGCGGTGACAGGCTGGTTTTTTACTTTATTACATGATACAGCGTGATACGTTTATACTCGGACAACCATATAGGACTTATTGCAGGATGACGAGTGTACAGTGCAATGTATCCCAACCAGGGTGCCTCCAGCTGTTGCAAAACTACAACCCTTACGACTACTATATAAAATGATCCCATAAAGTTAGCAGCAGCAGTATACAGATAGAGCTGGAGGGGAGGTGTATAAATACTATATATCCTGATCCCATAGAGATATCAGCAGCAGTATACAGATAGAGCTGGAGGGGAGGTGTATAAATACTATATATCCTGATCCCATAGAGATATCAGCAGCAGTATACAGATAGAGCTGGAGGGGAGGTGTATAAATACTATATATCCTGATCCCATAGAGATATCAGCAGCAGTATACAGATAGAGCTGGAGGGGAGGTGTATAAATATTATATATCCTGATCCCATAGAGATATCAGCAGCAGTATACAGAAAGTGCTGGAGGGAATCAGTATAACTAATATATATATATATATATATATATATATATATATATATATATATATATATATATCTATACAGTGATCCCTCAACTTACAATGGCCTCAACATACAATAGTTTCAACATACAATGGTCTTTTCTGGACCATTGTAAGTTGAAACCAGACTCAACATACAATGTACAGACAGTCCAGATCTGTGAAAGGTGTCAATGGCTGACTGACCAATCAGAATGGCCATTTCACTGGTAAAACCCCTGTATTACTGAAGTGTATGCACTGACTGATGTCTGGTTGCGCCCCCTACAGTACAGGGTGGTATTACATGTTCTGTACACTTTACCTGTACCGGGGTACTGCACTACAGTACTGCACTCCATGTGTACTGTACCAGACCCCGAAGAAGCTCCTGTCCTCTACATAGACCAGTGTTTCCCAAGCAGGGTGTCCCCAGCTGTTGCAAAACTACAACTCCCAGCCTGCCCGGACAGCCTTTGGCTGTCCGGGCATGCTGGGAGTTGTAGTTTTGCAACAGCTGGAGGCACCCTGGTTGGGAAACACTGACATAGACAGTGATTTACAGCTCCCAGCAGATCTTTATTACTTTTATATGTAAGGATATTAGTTATCTACCTATTTTTCTTTAATTCTCACTTTTTCCTATTTTTTGGATGACATTTTGGTGCCTTTAGAACCAATTAACAGGTTTCCATAGAGTTCTGGTCTCAACATACAATGGTTTCAACATACAATGGTCGTCCTGGAACCGATTAATATTGTAACTTGAGGGACCACTGTATATATATATATATATATATATATATATATATATATATATACTGATTCCACAGAGATAGCAGCATCAGTATACACATAAAGTTGGAAAGTTGGAGGGAAGGCGTGTTACTACTAAATTTATATATAAATGTATACTGATCCCATAGAGACAGCAGCAGTAGTATAAAGATAGAGCAGGAGGGAAGGAGTACAACAACTATATATTATGTATGACTAACCGAAACACGTCACCTGTCTACTTTGTCCATGTACCTGTTGCTGAATTTACAATAAAGCTGATTTTTTTCGGGAGCTGCGCTGGACTTCCATCCTTTTCTTCCAACAACTGATCCCATAGAGATAGCAGCAGCAGTATGCAGTATACAGATGGGGAGGGGAGAAGTCTGTAACCTGCACTAGGTGTCTGATAGGTGAGGTCATAGTATCGTTCACAGGAAGTCAGCTGACCCAGATGACTAGTATACAGTGCAGTGTATCCCAACCAGGGTGCCTCCAGCTGTTGCAAAACTACAACTCCCAGCATGCCCGGACAGCCTTTGGCTGTCCGAGCATGCTGGGAGGTGTAGCTTTGCAACAGCTGGAGGCACCCTGGTTGAAAAACAGGTCTAAAAGCTATCTTAAAGGGGTACTCCGATAAAAACCTTTTTTCTTTTAAATCAACTGGTGGCAGAAAGTTAAACATATTTGTAAATTACTTCTATTAACAAAAATCTTAATCCTTCCTGTACTTATTAGCTGCTGAATACTACAGAGGAAATTCTTTTCTTTTTGGAATGCTCTCTGATGACATCACAAGCACAGTTCTCTCTGCTGACGTTATTATAATAACAATGCTTTATTTATTGTTGTCCTTAGTGGGATTTGAACCCAAGTCCCCAGCACTGTAAGGTAGCAGTGCTAACCACAGAGCCACCATGCTGCCCTAAGCATACATCTGCTATGCACGGTTGCTAAAATGGACAGAGATGTCAGCAGAGAGCACTGTGCTCATGATGTCATCAGTGTTCCAAAAGGAAAGGAATTTCCTCTGTAGCATTCAGCAGCTAATAAGTACTGGAAGGATTAAGATTTTTTAATAGATGTAATTTACAAATATGTAAAAATTTCTGCCACCAGTTGATTTAAAAGAAAAAAGGTTTTCACCGGAGTACCCCTTTAAGAAAGACCTAAAATGAATGGCAATGGAGGGGGCATACCACATCTTGTTGCCTTTTAAATGGATTGATAAATTTGAGACCCTTTTTAGGGAATTTATATGGAAACGGGGAACCCCCGGAATCAAATACGAAACAGGTTATTATGAAGCGTAGTAAACTAGATGGCGGTCTTACGGCCATCAGTCCATGTCTGTAGTTTTTCTCCCCCCCGACTCCAGTCAGATCCACCCTATTGCGCCGTTGTCAAGGCTCTAGTTGCCATTATGGGGGAGATTCATCAAGAAATGTGCTGAGGAAAAGTTGCTGAGTTGCCCATAGCAACCAATCAGATCACTTCTTTCATTTTTAAAAAGGGCATCTGTAAAATGAAAGAAGAGATCTGATTGGTTGCTATGGGCAATTAAGCAACTTTTACTCAGAGGAATCTCCCCCATTGTGTCCAATACTTTAGACACTGAGCTCTCTCATTAAATTCTAAAGAATCTTTTAGGGCAGGTATAATTCCGGCCCCATTCTGTAGTACAGGGAGCCAGGATCCTATTTATCTATCTATCTATCTATCTATCTAGAATTCCAATATAAAGCAGCACCTCCTACTAGGCATCGACCGATATCGTTTTTTTAGGGCCGATACCGATGCCGATAATCGGTGGAGGTTAGGGCCGATAGCCGATAACTTATACCGATATTCCGGTATAAGTTATCGGCTTTTTATCCCCCCCTCGACACCGCTGCAGATCATTGATTTAAAGCGGGTGCTTTAAATCAATGAACTGCAGTGGCTTTTGCGGTGCCATAGGCCGCCGCCGCCACCCGCTTCTCTCCCCCTACCTGTCAGGGTGGTCCGGGCCATCCATCCTTCCTGTAGTGTCCGGCGGCATTCCGGGTGGAGGGTGAACCGGTCCGGGCTGTCCTTCTTCTCCGGGGGTCATCTTCTCCACTCCGGGCAGGCTCCGGCCTAGTAACGCAGCATAGACGCCGCTGCGCAGTGACGCCGCTGCGCAGTGACGCCCGTGTGCAGCGACGCACCTGACGTCACAGCGTAGCGGCGTCTATGCAGCGTACTAGGCCGGAGCCTGCCCGGAGTGGAGAAGATGACCCCCGGAGAAGAAGGACAGCCCGGACCGGTTCACCCTCCACCCGGAATGCCACCGGACACTACAGGAAGGATGGATGGCCCGGACCACCCCCATTACGGGTAAGTTTAATTTTTTTTTTATTGACTCGGAGGGTGGGGGAGAGGCCCGACCGGTATAGCGGTATGGGCAAAAATCCATACCATGGGAGAAAAAAAAAACGGTATCCGGTTCATACCGGTATACCGCCCAGCACTACGGTGGGGGGTGCGACGCGGTGCGGTGGGTCGGGGGTGGGCGGTCGCGGTGCGGTGTGGCGGGTCGGGGGGGGGACGGGTGTGATGGGGACGGGGCAATATCGGCTTATCGGCAAGGTAATTGCCGATACCGATAATGCCCAAAATCGTGATTATCGGCCGATAATATCAGCCATACCGATAATCGGTCGATCCCTACCTCCTACTATCCAGATAGTGGGGTGCAAGCCCAAAAAAAAACCTCGGTGCTCCGGTTCTCTTTGAATATAGATGAATGTAGGCAGCACACCAAAATTAGGTGAAAATCAAGTGCTTTTATTCCAAGGAAAAAATGACAACGTTTCGGCGATCTCACGCCGCCATTTTCAAGTGGTTTACAAGTGATACAGGTGGGGTTAAATACATCCCCGGATTAGTGACATCATCGACATTTGCATATCATGTGACATCTGACAATTCGTAAATAAAGTATAACAAATCAAACGAATAAGTGAAAAATAATCAATACAGTGCATTCAATACAATAGTGTTAGGTGTACACATCTGTATATCCCGATGTCCTGTATCTCACAGGATCGGGTAGTGATATCATCATATATGACCTCAATTCACTCAAACCAAATGGTTTGAACGTAGAGTTCGTAGTAACGCCGACAATGATGATGTAATAATTGTTGTTGGGGTTACAGTGTGGTTATAGTTATGAGTGGTACTATTTACTAATACTTACCTTTCTGTTTTTCAGAAATTTTAAAACTGTCTAAGATCTACGTTACAATCAAGCAGCCCGGAGAAAAGAACCGAGAACCGAAATATGGATCCGCAAAATTCAGTTTGTCTATATTTTGAGCGTTTTTATTTTTACCGGTATAGTGACGGCGCCCCTATATTATTATAGTTTATTATAAGGTATTTACTTTCTATATTATCTATATTCTATTATTACAGATTCACTCCCAATGATATACCCTGGTATGACTGCTATATGTATGATGAGGAGCCGTTTGACACCTCTGCATTAACAATAGCAGTCTGGCGGAAAGTCCCGGTAACCAGTAGGTGAGGTTTCACCAATCTGGAAGGGATAACGCGTACTTTGGGGCCCTATGGATTCCATAAGTCGCACCCAGTTCTGAGCAATATTTAGCAGAGGGCAAGTGTCTAGGCCCCTTAACTGTGTTCTAACATGTGTGCAGGGTTAAGTAATTGGGATTGAAAAGTGCCTTCATTGCTTAAAGGGGTATTCCAGGCAAAAACTTTTTTATATTTATCAACTGGCTCCAGAAAGTTAAACTGATTTGTAAATTTCTTCTATTAAAAAATCTTAATCCTTTCAGTACTTATGAGCTTCTGAAGTTAAGGTTGTTCTTTTCTGTCTAAGTCCTCTCTGATGACACGTGTCTCGGGAAACGCCCAGTTTAGAAGCAAATCCCCATAGCAAACCTCTTCTAAACTGGGCGTTTCCCGAGACAGGTGTCATCAGAGAGCACTTAGACAGAAAAGAACAACCTTAACTTCAGAAGGTCATAAGTACTGAAAGGATCAAGATTTTTTAATAGAAGTAATTTACAAATCTGTTTAATTTTCTGGAGCCAGTTGATATATATAAAAAAGTTTTTTCCTGGAATACCCCTTTAAAGTTGGAGGCTCACTTTATATCTCCAGTGATTGAGTAAATCGCTTTGCCAGCAGTTCATTATACTTCTACCATTCATTTACCTGTTTGCCCTGAGTTAATATGGCGCTGATGATCACTTAGTGTTTACTGAGCATGCGCTGAGAGCCGCTGAGCCTGGCAGCGATATGCACGTCACTGCCGGACTGACAAGCCGGAAGGTTCCTATGACTACTAGGGACGCCGTTACTATGATTGGTTGATCTCCGGTGATACCGGAAGTAAGTCCCGGCGTCCCATGTTGGACACGGGCTTGCGGATTATGGCGCTTTCGCTGGGAGGCCGGCTAAACAAACGGGACTGAATGATTTGGTAACGTTTTTAACCCTTTATTACACTATTATGTTTACACGGTCACTGTAATAGCAATATGATGATATCACTACCCGATCCTGTGAGTTACAGGACATCGGGATATACAGATGTGTACAATTAACACTATTGTATTGAATGCACTGTATTGATTATTTTTCACTTATTCGTTTGATTTGTTATACTTTATTCACGAATTGTCAGATGTCACATGATATGCAAATGTTGATGATGTCACTAACCCGGGGATGTATTTCACCCCACCTGTATCACTTGTAAACCATTTGAAAATGGCGCTGTGAGATCGCCGAAACGTTGTCATTTTTTCCTTGGAATAAAAGCTCTTGATTTTTCACCTAATTTTGGTGTGCTGCCTACATTCATCTATATCTATCTATCTGTCTGTCTGTCTATCTGTTTGTCTGTCTGTCTCGGTCTGTCCATCTATCTGTGGTGAGGGTGTGATGAGGGCAGATGTTATTACCCTAAGAGCAGATGGCATTAACCCCTTGTATTTGTGAGGCCAGGGTGTGGTTAACCTCTGCACCACCCGAGGTATGGCCGCTGGATCCTGGGCTAGGCGCGGGGCAAATAATGACTCCGATGCCAAGTTATGGAACAATGGCAGCTTTACTGAGGCAGACAGATGGAATAGTCTTTACAGCTCAGTTAGGCCCAAGACGGTGACAAGTGACTTCAGAGATTTGTGGGCTCGCTGGGACTTGTAGTGGACTTGGACTGAATACTGCAGACTAACGCTGAATTTAGATTGACTTCATTTCTTGTGAAGCTTACCAGGCTTTGACATTCACCTGTGGGGCACTTGGTTGGTGGAAGCGTGGCTGCGTGGTGAGGTCTTGGGTCTCCTCAGGACACCAGACACTCTCAGGTCTTGACTGTTCTGTACTCAGCAAAGACTGGAACTCATGAGAGCTAGCTAATTCCTCCCTTAGTTTATATAGGAGGACTTTTGGAGGGGTCCTATAGGTCACCACACCAGTCACCTGGTCACTGACATCTTCCCTGGTTACATGACCTGGCAACAAAATTTAAAGGCATATGAACATTATAAAGACAATCTCATACATAACATAAGGCACTTATTGACCATTTAAGATACATACAATAAGGATGCACTCAGGGGACACTGAGATAGAGTCCACCACACAGGACAGAAAGGGTACAGGAGTGCAACTCCTGTACTGGGCCACCACAAATTCCTCCTCTTAACAACAGCCATCCTCGGTGCCCAGTCCTGGAGGGCAGATGAGATAAAGTGGCCACTGGAGACCATAAAATAACAATAAAGACCGTTCCTGGGGCATTGTACCAATGTCCTTTACAGGGTTGATAAACTGGGGGAGAGTCCATGTGGCATTTTACACAAGGTCCATACATGCTCAGTCTTTAGGGTGGTTAACCAGGATAAATTGAACAAAATTGTTGTTGAGATAATTTGGTCTTGTAACTGCTTTGTGGTCAATAATTGGTTTGGATTGGGCTGTCAGAGGCTCTCTACCTTGATGCCTGTGCTAATGGGGCCCTTCGGCTTAAGCTACTTCTCCCCATATCATTTGACTAGCAGTTTTTCCTTTTTTTGACAACATGTGACAATATTACACATGTACACAGTAGCTCTGCCACTTTTATATGTGCTACTTACGACCCTCAGGAGATCTCTCTGGCCCCAAGAGAACCCTGTGCAGGGTGTACAGGAAACAATAGACATTAGACATTTGATAACTGTTATGGACTGAATATTCTGACTATTTAGCTACAGTCCTGAATAAATATCTGACTATTTTAGGTACACAAAATATACTATGTACATTACTGACTACTTATACTGACTTCTGTACTAGCAATTATACAAAAACTAGATACTCTATTATGACTAACCAATAGTAGGTTGTTAACTACTGACTTCTATATACATAGACACTTTGTTCTCTGTACCTAGCGGGCAGTTGGCCTTGTGTAGACCGCTGGGACCTGCACAACACCACCTCAGGGGAAGCAGGAGCGGACTGGACCTCTTGAGGTATCTCTTCCACAATCACTGGAACTTGACCGGGGGCCGGCTGAACTGTTGTGGCTGATACATGCACTGGAGAATTTGGAACTACTTCAGGAACCCTGGGAGCTAGAACATACACTGGAGCCAGCGGACATAGAACAGGAGCCAGTGCACTGACTAAAGTTGGAGGGACCATCCCTGGTGTTGGAGGTAGACAGATAAACGTTGGCTGATTTGGTGAGAACATAGGGAAGTCCATAGATGGATGTATCCCTTCACCAGGAACATACTCCCTCACTGGTCTGACTTCTGGAGGAGGCAGTGGTGGGGCCATTGGGAGATCTTCTTTTAGACAGATTTTGATACAATTTCTGTGGACGACCTGCAGCTCGTATCCAGGTTTCTGGACTTCATAGACATCGAACTCAGCTTATGGAATAGCGGTCACTATATAAGGCTCTGTTTCCCAGATAGCATGCAGCTAGTCTGTTCTCAGGGACTTTCTTAGCCATCCTGTAATGGCTTGGCCTTGGCTTGACGGTTGTAGTCATCTTGTTGCACTTGGCGGGCCTCATCCATCTTTTTTCCTCTTTAATCCACCCTTTAAGATCAGAAACCCACTCAAGGGATGCTTGAGGAGAATTGTTGATCGGGGCTTGCAACCCGAATGTTCGATCCTTAGGCAGTTGCCCGTGTCATCCCATCATCAAGTTAAAAGGGGTATAGCCGGTGGAACAGTGCACAGTATTTTTGTAAATCTCCAGCAACTCAGGTAGTGACCGGGGCCATTCTTCTTGTCGTGACACGAAGGCTGCTCGCAGCATTTGGATGAAGACTTGATTGATCCGCTCACAGAGCCCATTCCCTTGAGAGTGATAGGAGGTGGTCCTGAGTTTCTTGCAATCATGGAATTGACGGAGTACTTGAAATAGCTAGGCCTCAAAGGCCGTTCCACAGTCAGTTAAGACAGACTCAGGACATCCAAGGGTTTGCACCCACTTACAGTAGAACATCTGAGTCACCGTCTTGGCTTTGAGATCAACGACATCCCACTTGGAGTAATGATCCACCATGGTGAGAGCATAGGTAAACCTGGACTTGGTTGGAGATAATTTCACATGGTCGACCATGTGAAGTTGTCTCCAACCCAATCCAGTAGAATCTTTGCCAGACAGTGGCTTCGGTCTTGTGAACTCCAATGTGTCCTGACTGTTCATGATATGCGTTGAGGACCATCGCCGCATCTCTTTGGGGAACAAGAATCTGATTAGGTCGATCACCAGAGACCGGATCCAGAGAATTTCGGTACAACAGTCCTTTGTGCATAGTCGCTTCCTCTGTCACCATAGACGCTTCAACTCGTAATCACAATGGGCCCGGCGTAGACGCGTTGGTACCTTTTTTGCCAGAAGGTAGTCCAACAGATCCCCCATAACTCGACTTTCATCTTGGAGAGTCTTCCAGGTGTAGAGGTCTTCTTTAACCTTTTTGGACCTGGGTTCATCGTCCACGAGGGCGGTAGTGACATTCTGTTTCACAAACCTTTGGTAAAATGGGGGCATCATCACGTCTTCCCATCCATCTTCAACAGGTAGCTCTTTGCCGGGGGTCATCCGAGAGAGTACATCGGCACTGACATTGGACTTGCCACTTCTGTACTTGATAGTGAGGCTGTAATTAGCTAATCTTGAAGCCCTTAGCTGTTCAAGGGTGCCCAATTTGGCAGTGTTCAAGTTGGCCAATGGGTTATTGTCCGTGTAGACAGTAAATGGCGTGGCAGCCAAATAATCCTTGACTATTATTGTCATGGTACATACTAGTGTTGAGCGGCATAGGCCATATTCGAATTCGCGAATATTCGCGAATATATGGACCAATATTCGTCATATTCGCGAATATTCGCATATTCGTTATGTTCTCGTTTTATTTTCGCATATACGAATATTCGTGTATGCGAAAATTAACATATGCGAAAATTTGCATATACAAAAATTAACATAAGCTAAAATTCGCATATGCGAAAATTATCATATGCAAAGTTTCGCATATGTGAAAATTCGCACACCAGTCTCACACAGTAGTATTAGAGCCTTCTTACACCACATAAGCTGGAAGCAGAGAGGAATGATCACTGTGATGTGTACTGTGAAAAAAAACAAAAAAAAAACAATATTCGTAATTACGAATATATAGCGCTATATTCGCGAATATTCGCGAATTCGCGAATATGCGATATTCGCGAATAAAATTCGAATTGCGAATATTCGCGAGCAACACTAGTACATACCAGGGCGAGAAGTTTCAATTTGAACAAACTGTAATTGGCATCGTTCTTCTCCTCACAGATTACAACTGGTGTAGGCAATCACTCTCTCTTGTCCATCTTGAACTTGGGATAAGACAGCTCCCAAATCTTCAAAAGGTAAGAGTGTAGTCTGGATGCGCCAAGATGGGTTGTTCTGTCAGCAGACGCTTAAGAGCTCGGAACGCTGTCTCTTGCTCTTCGATCCAATCAATAGGTAGTCTTCCAGTGTGGTAAGAAATGGCGGTAGTAGCCGGCGAATCCCAGGAAGCTTCTGACATCCATCACTGTGCACGGTGTAGGCCAGTTCTTGACAGCATCCACTTTTTCAGGATTTGGCTGAACTTCCTGGTTTGACCAAGTGGCACTTTGATGGTTTGATCTTCAATCCATGTTTGATCAGGACGTCTGATAGATGACTGAGGTGTTCCTGATAAGACCTAATAAACGATGACATCGTCCAAGTACAGTAAGACACTTAGGAAATTCAGGTGTCCCAGGCACCTTTCCATCAGGCGCTGGATAGTAGCAGGGGAGTTGCACCAAATGGCATACTTTTGAATTCGAACAACCTCATGGGTGTCACAAAGGCGGTCTTCTCCCAATCCTCCGAGGCCATGAGCACTTGCCATTACCCACTGGTTAAGCCCAGGGTGGAGAAGTAAGCAGCAGGCCCAAGGGCTGTAAGGGACTCCTTAATTCTTGGTAGAGAATAAGCAGCCTTATGTGTGACATTGTTCAGTTTCCTGTAGTCGTCACAGAAGCGGATAGTTCCATCTTTGTTCTTGACTAGGATGTAGAATGCTGCCCAGGGACTCTGACTTTCTTGAATGACATCAGCATCGGCTAGCATATTCTTGACAGTCTGATACATGCCAGGCACAACCGTACGGTGCCTCTCTTTTATAGGCGGGCTGTTGCCTGTGAGGATACGGTGCTGGATCATTGAAGTTTTTCCAAAGTCTGTGGGGTGTTTACTGAAAGCTTCATGATACCTCTTGGTGACATTGACGATTCCATTGACCTGGATCCGTGGGGTAGTAGTGTCCCCAACCTGGAGTTACGCCCACCAGGGTTCTGGGGGAGGAGTACTGGATCCACACGGTGACTTGAGCCACATGCTGTCAGGCCACTAAACATTCAGTCACGATGTCTTTCGACTCTAGGAGATACAACTGAGCCACTGGAGTGTACTTTGGTAAAACAGTAGTAGAATCAGACAGGTTCACTAATCTATCTATCTATCTATCTCATATATATCTATCTATCTCATAACTATCTATCTCATATCTATCTATCTATCTCACATCTATCTTCTATCTATCGATCTATCTATCTATCTCACATATATCTATCTTCTATCTATCTATCTATCTATCTATCTTTCTGTCTATCTACAGTATCTATCTCATATCTATCTATCTATCTAGCAAAGAGGTTCTAGAGCAGCACTATCAATATGAATAGATGCAGGTGCGCGTAATCCAGAAAAGCCGGGTCACTGCTACAGTTGGAGATGTATACAAAGAAGATAGCAGCACTCGAGTTTCAGGTGAAAAAACTTAGAGTGGTTTTATTCCATCCAAAATGCGACATTTCGGTCGCCACATGCGACCATTTTCAAGCATGCTTGTATCTATATATCTATATATCTATCTATCTCATTTCTATCTATCTATCTCATATCTATCTATCTCATATCTATCTCTCTATCTATCTCATTTCTATCTATCTATCTATCTATCTCATTTCTATCTATCTATCTCATTTCTATCTCTCTATCTATCTCATTTCTATCTATCTCATTTCTATCTATCTATCTACAAAAAATAAAGAAGAAGCAGCACAACCATACAGTGCAATATATGCTGGGTGCAGGCAGGAAAAGACTCCAGTCAAGAGTCTATTGTGATATCCAAACAAAAGCAGTCCAACAGAACACCATGAATAGTGAAAAATCAACGTGGTTTATTCACCCAGTGTCTTGCGACGTTTCGGCCGCCCAGTTGCAGCCTTTCTCAAGCATAGCAAGTGTGGTACAAGCATGGTATTATATACAGGTGGTTACAATGACAATCAATCACTTAGTGAAGATGTGCATGAACAGTGTATCAAAAATACAGCAATACACTGTTTATACACATCCTCACTAATTGATTGATTGTCATTGTAACCACCTGTATATAATACCGTGCTTGTACCACACTTGCTATGCTTGAGAAAGGCTGCAACTGGGCGGCCGAAACGTCGCCTCCTGTATGTTTGGTTGAATAAAGCCACACATTTTTTTCTCACAGAATTTGAGTGCTGCTGTTTCTTCATTGGATTTACTGGACCTGAGGCCGGGTTTACCAGCGGCACCAGCATACATCCAGCAGTGCTGCCCACCTTTCTACAATATCTATCTATCTCATATCTCTCTATCTATTATCTATCATATTACCAAAACTGTGCGCCGCCACTTTAAGAATTCCCAGGTCTTCCATCCTACAGATCAGCATTGGTGATACAAGTCCCATCAGGCCCGGCAGCGCTTAGTATTCCACACATCTCCTACCGTTATAGGCAGGAATTCAGCAGATCCTATATACCTGGAATAGGGGTTGCCAGAAGTTTTAGGGTGTGTTCAAATGGCGGAATTTCCATGTGGAATTCAGCAGAAGAATTCTGCCAGAAATATGCCGAAATTTACTGCCCATTAAGTTCAATGTGATTCTGTTTTCCCATTCACAGAGGAATTTCCACAGCAAAATGGTCTTTTATTTTTGCGGAATGCGTAAAGTGGATTCCAAATTCCACAGCAATTGGACCGCAGAATCTCATTGAGAATAATGGGCAGTAAATCAGGCAGGAATTTCCAGTGGTATTCCTCCATGGAATTCCGCACAGAAATCCCGGTGTATGAACATCTGATTCTCTTTGGACAATGATGCTGAATTCTATCGAGATCCATCAATGTGTTCCTTCCACTTGCTTATTTTTCTTTTTTTTATTGAAATATTTGTTGTTTTCATTTTGTTTTTAAAGGTTTTTGCATTTTGAGCCCTTCCCTTAGAATAGATCTTAAGGATAGACTGGATCCCAGCACCCCTTACACACAATCATTAGACCAGTGTTCTCCAAATGGGGTGCCTCCAGCTGTTTCCTTTGGCTGTCCTGACATGCTGGGAGTTGTAGTTTTGCAACAGCTGGAGACACCCTATTTGGAAAACACTTCAGTAGACAAAAGGGTTTGCCCCGTTCATTGTTTCCCTGCACAGGGCAGTACATGTGGTGGTGCCAAACCTTAAAGGGGTGCTCTAGAAGAAAATGAAATGTTTTCAAATCAACTGGTGCCAGAAAGTTATACAGATTTATAAATTACTTCTATTTAATAATCTTAATGCACTATCAGCTGCTGTATGCTTTAGAGGAAGTTGTGTAGTTTTTTCCAGTCTGACCACAGTGCTCCCTGCTGACACCACTGTTTGCTATGGGGATTTGCTCCTGCTCTGGACAGTTCCTGACACAAACAGAGGTGTCAGCAGAGAGCACTGTGGTCAGATTGGAAAGAACTACACAACTTCCTCTGTAGTATACAGCAGCTGATAAATACTGGGAGGATAAAGATTATTAAACAGAAGTAATTTATAAATCTATATAACTTTCTGGCACCAGTTCATTTGAAGATATTTTTTTCCACCGAAGTATCCCTTTAAAGGGGTTATCCAGGAAAAAACTTTTTTTTATGTATCAACTGGCTCCAGAAAGTTAAACAGATTTGTAAATTACTTCTATTAAAAAATCTTAATCCTTTCAGTACTTATGAGCTTCTGAAGTTAAGGTTGTTCTTTTCTGTCTTAATGCTCTCTGATGACACGTGTCTTGGGAACCGCCCAGTTTAGAAGAGGTTTGCTATGGGGATTTGATTCTAAACTGGGAGGTTCCCGAGACAGATGTCATCAGAGAGCACTTAGACAGAAAAGAACAACCTTAAAGGGGTACTCCGGTGAAAAACTTTTTTTTTTTTTTAAATCAACTGGTGCCAGAAAGTTAAACCGATTTGTAAATTATTTCTATTAAAAAAAATCTTAATCCTCCCTGTACTTATTAGCTGCTGAATACTACAGTGGAAATTATTTTCCATTTGAAACACAGAGCTGTCTGCTGAATCATGAGCACAGTGCTCTCTGCTGACATCTCTGTCCATTTTTAGGAACTGTCCAGGGTAAAAGGAAATCCCCATTGCAAACATATGCTGTTCTGGACAGTTCATAAAATGGACAGAGATGTCAGCAGAGAGCACTGCGGTCATGATGTCAGCAGACAGCTCTGTGTTTCAAAAAGAAAATAATTTCCGCTGTAGTATTCAGCAGCTAATAAGTACAGGAAGGATTAAGATTTTTTTAATAGAAATAATTTACAAATCTGTTTAACTTTCCAGCACCAGTTTATTTAAATAAAAAAAAAGTTTTTCACCGGAGTACCCCTTTAAGGTTGTTCTTTTCTGTCTAAGTGCTCTCTGATGACACGTGTTTCGGGAACCTCCTAGTTTAGAATCAAATCCCCATAGCAAACCTCTTCTAAACTGGGCGGTTCCCGAGACACGTGTAATCAGAGAGCACTAAGACAGAAAAGAACAACCTTAATTTCAGAAGCTCATAAGTACTGAAAGGATTAAGATTTTTTAATAGAAGTAATTTACAAATCTGTTTAACTTTCTGGAGCCAGTTGATATATAAAAAAAAGTTTTTTCCTGGATAACCCCTTTAACGCTTATGAATTGCAGTAAGATGTAATACCAGGCTTAGCCACTATCAAATGCTCGGCGCTGTGCCTGATAAACAATAACATCTGATCGACCTGATTGTAGTTATAGTCCAAGAAAACGCTTTTTAACTAGAACAAATATCAATAGTAACAACTCACAGAAAATACCATAATAATTATATAAGCCATTAGTAATATTTTCATTGTCTAAAAAACACTTACAGAACTTTTTTTTTTTTTTTTAAACTTAACTTTCTTGAAAATGCGAAAAAAGCGATAAATGGAGTCATCTAAAATGCTTTTTATCCTTACGATTGTTTTTAGCTTTGCGGAGAGGATCTATAACAAGAAGACTGTATCAATAATTCTCTGTGTAATGGGGATTCAGAATTTTCACATTGATTCGCTTCCATCTTCTGCAGATTCTGCTATTAGAAAAGCCATTTACAGAAGAGGTGTCTTCATTTCCCTCGGCTCCGGTTTAGAAAACATCGACTATTTGTGATATTTTACCGATACTCCCACTGCCTACTGCAGTAGAATAACATTTTAGTCCTAAACACAAAGAGAAGATACATTTTTATATACTGTACAGTGGTCCCTCAACATCCGATGGTAATCCGTTCCAAATGGACCATCGTTTGTTGAAACCATCGTATGTTGAGGGATCCGTGCAATGTAAAGTATAGGACAGTGGTCTACAACCTGCGGACCTCCAGATGTTGCAAAACTACAACACCCAGCACGCCCGGACAGCCAACGGCTGTCCGGGCATGCTGGGAGTTGTAGTTTTGCAACATCTGGAGGTCTGCAGGTTGAAGACCACTGGAATAGGAGGTTGTACTCACGTGTCCCCGCCGCTCCGGACCGTCACCGCTCGTCACCGCTGCCCTGGATGTCGCCTTCCATCGCTGTTGCCGCGTCCCCGGGGTGTCCCCGACGCTCTGGCAAGGCCTCTGCTTTCCCGGCATCCTCGCTCTCCGTCGCCGCTCTCCATCATCACGTCGCTACGCACGCCGCTCCTATTGGATGACGGGACGGCGTACGCAGCGACGTGATGACGATGATGGAGAGCGCCGGCGATGGAGGGGATCCCGAAGAGGATGCGCCGGAGCCCCGAGGACAGGTAAGTGATCGTCAGCCGACCACACGGGTCACCGTAAACAGCTATCCGGGGGCAGCTGAAGCAGTCTGCGCTGCCGGATAGCCGTTTATGCGATGGCCCCGACATACAAAAGCATCGTAAGTTGATGCTGCCTCTGAGAGACCATCGTATGTTGAAATGATCGTGTGTCGGGGCCATCGTAGGTCGGGGGGTCACTGTATATGTTTCTTTTTATTACAATAGTTTTCACCTTCATTTCATTGTAGCTTCATCTCTCACACCACGACCATGTTCCTGTGGTGCAAATGCCCTTAGTGCCTCTGCAAAAGGTACAATTCCCCTAGGGCTTCCACCATTCTATTCTTACTATTTCTACATGGTCCCAAAAGCCCTGAGGCAGTCCGCAAAAAAGCAATTTTTTTGCGAGCATATGGCAGTGTCATGTGCCATGGTATGGCCGTATTTTTTATACATTGGGTGTAAAGAGACTGTCATGCAATGTTTTCACCAGGGGCCCCTACAGACTTTGATGTAGCCCCATTCTGTGTCTGCCACTAGGGTGCCCATGGTGGGTTCTGGTCCTTCATTTGAATTGGTCAAATCCATCACTATGTAGTGTTTTCTGCACTTTGATTTGACCGTGGCCCATATGGGCTATGCACTTGGGTTGACCTTGAATCTATTCCTTTCCTACAGTCTAGGTGTTCCTGTCTTTTCCTGTATCTGACATTCTTCAAGAGATCCTAAGAGCCCCAACCTGTGAGTTCAAGGGAGGCTTGTACTTTTGACAGGGACCTTGTTTAATAGCTGTCCACCTTTATGCTTTATTTGCTCAATATCATAACTTACCCAGGTAACCTACAAGACATCTGATACCTGCTGCATCTGTGGCTTCTGCACCAAGTTTTCTTCCAAAAACAGGATTTCATGGTTCTTCTGAATGGAGGCTTGTATTTTTGACCCGTACCTTCTTGACTAGCAGTCCACTTTTAAGGCCTACCATGCCCAATATCATAACTTACTCAGGTCACCCACAAGACATCTTATAACTTCTACATCTGTGGCTTCTTCTCCAAGTTTCTTCCAATAAAAGGATTTCATGGCTCTTCTGTGATGCTGGAAGGCCCAACCTGTGGGTTGCATGGAGGTTTGTGTTTTTGACAGGTACCTTGTTAAATGGCAGTCCACCTTTTAGTCCTAAACTTACCAAGGTCACCTACAAGACATCCCATAACTGCTAAATGTATGGCTTCAGCACCAAGTTTTTCCCAATAAAAGGATTACATGGTTCTTCTGTGATCCTGAGAGCCCAAACCTGACCAGTACCTTGTTGAATAGCAGTCCACCTTCTAGGCCTACCATGCCCAATATCTGAACTCACCCAGGTCACCTACAAAACATCTGGCAACTGCTGCATCTGTGGCTTCTGCGACAAGTTTTCTTCCAACAAAAGGATTCTATGGTTCATGGTTCTGGTTGATACCACCAAAATATTCATATGGTTCCTTCACATATATGTAATAATCAGGAGCCAATTCAAAAGGGAAAGCCAGATGCAAGAAGCTAGATGGGTTGCACTCCATTGGTTAAAATTAAGCATGGCAACTAAGAACATAGCAGATAAGAAGTAGTAGAAAAATATAATCAAAATTTTTGAAGCAGAGCAAGGATGGTGAAAACTGCGCTGGATCAATGGACACATGTGAATGCAGCCTTAGCCTGGTGTGTAAGTGGGATGTGGCTGGTATGGATACAACATCTCTAAACATGTAAAAATGATACCTATACCAATAAGCTACAGTGTGGCAATAGGGGGCAGCACTAGGTGTTTGTGGGCCCTTCAGAGAATGGAGTCATAATGGCCCGGCACTGCTAAAAAGTTGAAGTCTCTTGAAATCCTCTTAAAATGACATCATGGTAAAGACAACACACCACCGTGTCCCACGCACATCAGCTTGAATGTACACGTTTGCTTGAAAACCAGCACCTGATATACAGTATCCTGAACACCTCAGTTTTTTTTCATTATCTTTCTATAATGCGGATATTACTTTGGTCTTGAGGGTTGAGCACCACGCTCTCAGATTTGCGGCATTGTACATGAATTGATTTTGCTGTACTTGCCACTGGAGGTGCCAAGCTAAAATTGAACTGGTAACAGTGGCAACTTCTGTGTCTTTTCCTTACTCATAATGATCCCCTTGCCTACTTGACACTTGGCTTAAAAGGGTACTCTGCCCTTATACATCTTATCCCCTATTCAGAGGATAGGGGATATAATGTCTAATCAGGTGGGGTCCAGCCATTGGGACCCCCCGCGATCTCCGGCACGGCACCCCAGTCATCTGGTGCATGGAGTGAACTCTGCTCCGTGTTGGATAACGGGTGACCACAGCCATCACGCCCTCTCCATTAATGTAATGACTATGGGAGGAGGTGTGACAGCTCTGTACTAGCCGTCACGTCCCCTCCCATAGACTGGATGAATGGAGGGGGCGTGGTGTGATGTCACGAACAAGGAAGCTCTAAGCTTCCGTGTTCAGAATGCTGCGGTGCCGGCCCAGTGATTGCAGGAGGGTCCAGTGGCCATGGTCCCAGCAGCTGGACTACCAGCGATCAGATATCTTAGGCTTCTTTCACACTGCCGTTAGGACACAGCAGTGTGACGGCTGTCTGAGGAGCCGGGGAGGATAGCTGGGGACAAAATACTGCTTGCGCCATCTTTTTCTCCCACCATTCCCATCTAAAAACAATGCACCCAACAGCCCCCATAATAGTAAATGGGAGACGTCAGGACCCGTTGTTGCCCGTTGCTCCCCGTCACAAGAACGGCCGTTAAAGTCACACACAAAAAAAGGACCTTAACGGCCGTTCTTGATGGGGAGCAAAGGCAGTGTGAAAGGGGCATTACCCCTTTAACATGAGAAAATGTCATATTTGCAGAATTTCATGTCACTGTAATTACCAAAGTCAATAAAAGATGACCAGCAAAGACTACCCCACTGTATTCCTTACCAAGGTAATTCCACCAGTCAAGTCAGACTTCCCTGAACCACGTGCCATGTTTATTTAAGACCTTGTTTTTGACCCCCATCTTTAAGGCTCGGTCCCGTATTAATCATTTGTTTCCTTATTTGGAGGGAAAATTTTCTGAGCAAGGGAGAAAATTGTTCTGGGGCTGAAGTCTTACATGGCAGGCAGACATGTGGAGATGACAAATAGCCGGGCAGATGACAGCTGAGGTTCATCCAGCTGTTAGGGGCCCACGGCTCATGATTGATGGTGTTGATATTCTAAATAAGTCTAAGATATGCCCAGCCGGAGAGGAATAACAAAGACACAGATTTATACTATAGATAGAAAGGAGAAGTTGAGAGAATTTTTTTCTCAACATGTGATCTTTTTACTTGCCGTGTCACTGCTGGGGCAAACCTCACCCTGCCCGTCTGGGTCACCAGTAGGTTAGTCTTCGGTGCTAACACAAACATATGGAGACATGGCAGACATTCTGCTATTTTTCTTCTTGTGATTTTTTTATGTATTTCCTAGAAAATCAAGCTTGGATTTCCTACTCACCCAAGGTGCCATATTAGACTGAGCCTTAGAAAATGGGTAGACATTGGCCATGAAGCCAACACCAATACTCAGGTAAGGGTCATATGTCCAATGCAAACTTTTTCTACATTGTGACCGCACTACCATCCCCTTAAGCTTTTATGTAGTGAACCTAGGCTTTCAGGCTATGCTGAGATTTGTCCATTTACAAGAGGTTGGAAAGATGAGGTGTAAAAAAATCCAGGCCTAATTTTGTGGGCACTCCCATGCCTTTAAAGGGGTGGGGCTTAAGTCTGCTGAGCTAGATGGTCACCTTTAAATCTGCTCTCTGTGCCCAGCAACTCGCAATCACTGCGCATGCGCGGGATTTCATCAGGCCTCGAGGCTTGCACTTGTGCCCTGTGTGCCTTTCAAACATGTAGCAGATGAGGCTTCAGAAAGACGTTGCGGCCAGAGAGCACTCTAGACCCCAGGCCCAACCTCATTGACACTTAAACAATGACAACAACAAAGACTGCAGATGACTATACCTTTACTAATACTAATAGGTTTGTAACCATGTCACAGTTTACTACACAATTTTGAAATAGCCCTGGTAAAGTCTTGTGGACACAGCCCTGGTAAACATTTTTTTTTTATGTATTTCTTAGAAAATCAAACTTACAACTTCGACTCACCCAAGATGCCATATTGGACTGAGCCTTAGAAAGTGGGTAGACATTGGCCATATCATAAACTATATGGTATCAATTTGTAATATGACCCCATGGAACTCAATGGGCCCATATTGTACCTCATTTTTGACTCATGTTGATTTTTTTTTTATGGCTTCCGGGAGAAAATAGAGGCACGACCCATCATGTTTTATATTAAAAAGCTATTTTTCCTTAGAAAAACCACATTTAGGGTAAAACATGGTGCCTCACGGAAGCAATATATGACGGTACACAAAAAGTGCCCCTCGGTCTGTCATTTAGACACATTATTGTGCTGTGCTGCATTACAGGTTCATTGCTTCCAGCCCAAAAGGGAATCGAAAAACAAAAACAAAATTTGTGAATGTTTTATTATTATTTCATCCATTACTTATTAAGCAAATTTAGTCTCATTAGGTAATAGATTTCACGGTGTGACACCTTATTAAGAACGTGGAGCAGATGCCAAAAAAATGTACGTTTACACAGCTAATGAAGAGATAAACTGAAGAAGGAGATCTTTCGTAGGGTTTACTTCCAAAAATGGTCACATCTGGCATGGCTTAATGTTAATTACGTGTAAAATGTACCCCCAATACTAATCCGTTTCCCCCCCAAAAAAAATATAGTCTATTAGAAGTCTGCATATACGTGTAGCAATTTGTTTAGATTTTTTATCTAAATATCTCAATAAAAAAATCTGTTTACTGTTCATAAACATCATTTCAGAAAAGTCTAAATAAAGTTTGTGCTTTTTTTAGTTTTACAAAATATTAATTTACATAATAGTGATATAAATTATTTTATGCAGCTCTTTTATATTTGTGCCAGTTATATGCATTAGGAAAAGTTGACAGACCTCAAATTTTCAACCAACCAGATCTAAAATCGCTAAGGACATGTTTTTGAAACAAGATGGCTGTGTTTCCAAACAACGTAATTTTACTATTTTGTTTACCTGAAGAAAAAAAATTCCCTCTCGATTTGTGTTCCCAAGATGCTGTTTTTGTGACTTTTTTTTTCAAAAATAGTAGGTTTTAGAAAAAATAAATCTTGTGATTTTTAAAAATGCAAATGAAGAGCAAAACAACACCAAAGGAAAAAAAACGCCTGGTGGGTTTGGCATTTCATATTTTCCTATTGATTTCCTGCTTACATTTGGCCTTTGCATTTTTTGCCCCAAAAAAACACTAAATGGCGTAGGGATGTTTTTGCTGGAAAGTGGAAACTGGAAACACAGCTGAAAGAGAGTAAGTGAAAACTTGGACACGTACAGATAAATAATTTTTATTATTATGATGATTATTAGTATTATTAGTACTTTATTCTTTTAACCATAATACATCCTGTAATGAAGACACTGACAGAAATATAGGAACAAGATAACACATGATATTAATCATAAACAGAAAAATGTAAGAGTATAAAATTAATTAAAAAACTTAATTGCACAACTAATTTTGAAATGAAAAAATACAAAAATAACATCAAAAATATATAAATAAAATTTAAAGATTATTCAATATTTGGAACTTCTTATATGTTTTAGATGGTTTTTAATGTCTCCGATGCATTCAATTAGTTCTGTTAGCCCTGTTAAAATAATATTTTAAGTTTTACAAAATGAAAAACTTTCTCCTCCAGATTCTCAAAGCGTTGGAGAATAATTTTTTTGTCAAGTTATTATAAGTGAGTACTTATATTGATGCCTACATGAAACTGACAAAATGAACTTATATTATATATAGATATATCATTAATATATATACATGTATATATATATATATATATATATATATATATATATATATATAGATAGATATATTTTGCTTATTTTTTATGTGTAAAAAAAAATGCATATATGTTTTTCTTAAGGCTTCGTCTCACTAGAGTAACCTAATAATTTTTGAGGGAACACATTACTAATCTCAGGCAGTGAACTGGGATCTCTTCTCCCATGTGTAGGCTGGTATATAATAGGCATTTCACTCCCCAAAGACACTGTCTGGTGCTTTGGAGGAACAGAAGAAAATACTTGGGAGCTGAAGACTTGTTTGTTAATCTACCGAAATTTAAATTGCAGTTTAATTTAATGTAATATTTTTTTAATAAATATTTTTTAAACCAAAATGTTGTTTTTAAAGAATGACTTTAGCAACAGATTCAGTTTTGAAATTAAGTTTAAAAATAATTATTTAAATGAATGTATACAATATATATATATATATATATATATATATATATATATATATATAATTAAATGTTTTGTATAACAAAGGCTAAAAATAAGTGTTTTATTATAGCCAAAGCATCATCTATATTTATATGTAGTTTTTTATTGTTGTTTTTTTTTATTGTTTTTGTGTTTTTGTTTTGTTTTGTTTTTAACAAACTGGGTTTTCTTTAACAATTTGCACCTTTGTTTTTCTTGACATGTGGGCAATTTTCACTATTTTTGTCCAGAGGTGACCTTTGAAATTCCAGAATAATTTTCCCTCTTTTTCCTGGTGCCCCCACGTGACCCAGGAGCACAAACATCCGAGAGACCTCTGGGCATCTTCACATCTGCTGGCATCTGAGCTGAAGGCCATTGTGTGATGTATTTTTAACAACAGGTGTTGGGACTAGGGAGGGATGTATTGGTTATTAAGGGGATGGGCTGGAACACAGCCTAATTTTTAGTTCCCAGGCTATTTAGGAACAAGCCAGAAAACAAAACTAATCTGTTTGTACAAAGCCAACACTGGGAAAACCACAACACTCACTCCTTGTGTTTAATGTACGGTATGTCTGATTCTGCGTTTAGATTTTTTTTCTTTAAAAAAAAAAAATAATTAAATTTTTACGCTGACACTAATTCTACTTTAAAAGCACCTAGTAGCGGCAAAACTGATTAATGACCGCAGTTTAGGGTAATGATTCCTAATTTGTAAAATCTAACATGAACTCATTTTTATCTAATTGTTTCATTACCTGTGCGGCGGCTGATGGGATTATTCCATCGGTGTCGGCCAATTATAGGAGAAAATCAACACAAATAAGCTAAGAGTTTCCTTTTATTTTCCGCGGTTCGACGGTCTTACATAATCGTTGTTCAGTTATTATTTTTTTTAAAAATCTGTGACAATTACCTTTTTATTAATAATCTTTTATTTTATTTTTTTTTTAATTGTTTTATTAGAGTTTTTCATTCATTTTTGTAATGAAACTGAATTATACAATTTAATAGTGCTAACAAATAGAACACACAAAAGTTCAAATATTTTAACTTTATTAATTGTTAATTAAAATACAGGCTAAAAGCAGGGAGCCACCATTAAGCATATTATACTTGGAACAGTAGAACTCTATGTGCCCGGAAACGTCTCAGGGCCTAGCTTAAATTCATCCGTCGTATCCCATTCACTTTATGGAGACCGAAATGTTGTCCTTATGGCCTCCTTTGGGCTGATATGTGTCATTATACCTTTTTGCCTCATGGTATAGTGCAGCAGAATTATTTCATACATAAGAATACTGTAAAAAACATAAATGGCATGGTATACATTTTTACACAATGGGAACCTATGGGTGCCACATGCCACTGTATCCCTATGCAATGGCATCTGTTAGAGGTTAGATTAATACATTGAGGAATCCTGTGGACTCTGCAAATTTTTGTGTGACATGAGCCTAAATAGTACTAGGGAATGCTATGAACACATACAATAAAATAGATAAATAGATTTTTAAATATTTTTGTATTTTTTCTTCTTCATTTTTTACACATTTTTGGCCTCTTTAGTGGTCTGTTACAAACCATCAGTAAATGGCTTACATACTCCTAGATCAATGTAAGGCTATTGCATTACATTGATCTACGTTTTCTGCGCCCGATTGCTAGGGGCTGCCTATGGCAGCCTTTAGCAATTGCCGATCTACCAGGAAGGACAGGTAAGTCCCCATTCTTCCCCAGCAACCCATCTGCTGACCGTGATTACATTGCAGACCTGCAGATGGGTCCCCTTGACACCAGGGATTACCGCCATTTATTGTTTAAATGTTGTGATCGCTATTGATCATGGCATTTAACCATTTAAATGACGGACATTAAAGCCAGCTCGAATGTCCGTCATTACTGGCAGATGTCAGCTACTGATAGCAATGAGGATCTACAGGTTATGCCGTGGACCCGACCCCTCACCCCACCCATGACGTACTGGTACGTCATGGGTCAGGAAGGAGTTAAAAATCTTCTTCAAGTGGCAATTTGCCACCCCTGTAAAGGTGCCATCTGGATCCAATGCACCCAGCGGGACCCATTGTGGGACCGGCCCTGCTTATATGTATCGTTTTTCACTGTGTCATACCATATGATTGTATCAGCAACCACTGGGTGCCCCGATTGTTATACCGCTTTTTCTGGTTTGGCTCCATTACTGTTTATAACTTGTTTTTTTTTTTGTCTCTTGATGAACCCACATTAATGTGGGAAAAACTAGTTGTGGTTTATAATTACCAACTGTCTCATATTCAAGTGGTTGTCTCCCTTGTAGCTTCATTGTTTAAATAAATCATTTTTATCCGGCTACATGTACAACACAAGTCCAGTTTTGTAACACATGTGAGTGGTGAGGAGGGGTAAGTCGCAGTCGAAATCCTATGGTGCTGGCTTGTGCCTCCCAGAAAAAAATCCTGACCTTACTTTCCACCAACATCTTCTGTCAGTAGAGAGTTGGGAGGCCACCGTATACCTTAGACAGTCGCTTATGTCGGCAGGATAAGTCAACTTTAGGAAAAGGTGTATGGGCACAGTAGACCTGAACCAGTGGAGGTTCTTCTCATATGCATAACTAATGGATGGGAGCCTTCCCAAGGCACGCTTTTCTGGTAGACCTGGGCCAGTTAAAATTATTTACATATACATAGGCAATGGATGGAAACCTTCATAAGGCAGCCATTTGTGGAAGACCTGGGCCAGTCCAAGTTCTTGCATACGTATGCAATAAATGGAAACCTCCATAAGGAATGCTTTCCTGTGAGGCCTGGAATGGTTCAAGGTCTTTTCAAATTCATAAGCAATGGATGGGAACCTCTTCAAGAGGCTCAAAACATATTTGCAATTTCCGCGAGGTCTCATGTGAACCCAGTGATTCTTCCCTTAGCTCTGTGTGAGTCCTCTAAAAACAATAGGTAGTAAATATGTAAAAGAGATACACGCAAGCAATGGTCTATTGAAGTGACTGTAACTCATGCTTAACACATTTGATTGCCGAGATGCCATCATGTAACTAACCTCTTAATGATGGTCGGGTGAAGTGTCAATTTGTTTCTTATTGAAGTCCACGCATCTCTAGCCACCTATGGAAAATTGCTATCCGAAAGAAAGGAGAAAATCTGGAGCTGGTGGCTGTGTGCCTGGCCTATTATACGGTAATCAGTAAGATTTTTCCTTCTGCATTGTCTGTGTCGCAGAACATGACAACCTCCCGCATGGCTGTCAATGCTTTTCTTTGAGAAGCGGGGATTAAAATATCAAGCCACATTTATTATGCGAAACCCAGTGTTTAATGGCAGATTCACATTACGTGTCCCTTTTGCTCTGAATATTTCTCCCATCCCCTCCTCAACCTCAGATCCTTCTTGATCCGTGTTTTATGTTTAGGAAATCCTAATGTCTGTCTTGAACATTTTTGAGTATATGGGTGTATGCCAGCATGGGAATATTGTGGTAAGCAATGTAAACCCTTTCCAAACTTTGGCTTCCTATGGCTATCATTACTTGCCTACTTATATACCAGACATACCATTTAATATTAGGCTTGACATATACTGTATATTTGAAACTATGCACCATTCTAATAGATCAGTCATCACTGGGTACAGTCCCCTGGTCATTGCCTGGTGCTCTGCATCTCCTGGCAGCAGACGTCTCCAGCTCCTCCAGTGCATTTTCGCCAACAATCCCAATCTTAGTGAAACAATCCCAAAAAAAACAGACCACAATGGGGAAGGAGGTACGGGCGACCTGACTGAAGAAGTAGGGGTTTTCTGCCATTTTTGGGTTGTTCCTAAACTAGATTTAAAGGGGTATTCTAAGACTTTTTGATTTACTACCTATTGGTGGATAGGAGATAAGTTGTGTTTCACTTAAAAGTTGTGTTTCAATGGACAATCCCTTTAATATCAGATCGGTGTAGGTCCAACACCCGGCTCCCCTCTTTGCCAGAGCCGCAGCTTCTACTTGGTGAATTGAGCTGCAATCAGACCATTCAATAGATCATTCATTATGAAGCCTGTTTGGGTATGAGTGGAGCCTGTGAGGCTGTGAATGGAGCGTGTATGGTTATACATGAGGCCTGTATTACTGTGCATGGAGAATGTATTACTGTGCATGGAGAATGTATTACTGTGCATGGAGCCTGTATGGCTATGAGTGGAGTCTGTATGGCTATGAGTGGAGCCTGTATGGCTGTGCATGGAGACTGTATTGCTGTGCATGGAGCCTGTATGGCTATGAGTGGAGTCTGTATGGCTATGAGTGGAGCCTGTATGGCTGTGCATGGAGACTGTATTGCTGTGCATGGAGCCTGTATGGCTATGAGTGGAGTCTGTATGGCTATGAGTGGAGCCTGTATGACTGTGCATGGAGACTGTATGGCTATGAGTGGAGCCTGTTTGGCTGTGCATGGAGACTGTATTACTGTGCATGGTGTCTGTATGGCTATGAGTGGAGCCTGTATGGCTATGAGTGGAGCCTGTATGGCTATGAGTGGAGCCTGTATGGTTATGAGTGGAGCCTGTATGGCTGTGCATGGAGACTGTATGGCTATGAGTGGAGCCTGTATGGCTGTGCATGGAGCCTGTATTACTGTGCATGGAGCCTGTATGGCTATGAGAGGAGCCTGTATGGCTATGAGTGGAGCCTGTATGGCTATGAGTGGAGCCTGTATGGCTATGAGAGGAGCCTGTATGGCTATGAGTGGAGCCTGTATGGCTATGAGCGGAGCCTGTATGGCTATGAGTGGAGCCTGTATGACTGTGCATGGAGCCTGTATGGCTATGAGTGGAGCCTGTATGCCCATGAGTGGAGCCTGTATGGCTATGAGAGGAGCCTGTATGGCTGTGCATGGAGTCTGTATGGCTATGAGTGGAGCCTGTATGGCTGTGCATGGAGTCTGTATGGCTGTGCATGGAGTCTGTATGGCTGTGCATGGAGCCTGTATGGCTATGAGTGGAGCCTGTATGACTGTGCATGGAGCCTGTATGGCTATGAGTGGAGTCTGCATGGCTATGAGTGGAGCCTGTATGGCTGTGCATGGAGACTGTATGGCTGTGCATGGGGTCTGTATGGCTGTGCATGGAGCCTGTATGGCAATGAGTGGAGCCTTTATGGCTATGAGTGGAGCCTTTATGGCTATGAGCGGAGCCTGTATGGCTGTGCATGGAGTCTGTATGGCTGTGCATGGAGTCTGTATGGCTATGAGTGGAGCCTGTATGGCTGTGCATGGAGTCTGTATGGCTATGAGTATAGCCTGTATGGCTGTGCATGGAGCCTGTATGGCTATGAGTGGAGTCTGTATGCTTATGAGTGGAGCCTGTATGGCTATGAGTGGAGCCTGTATGGCAATGAGAGGAGCCTGTATGGCTATGAGTGGAGCCTGTATGGCTATGAGTGGAGCCTGTATGGCAATGAGAGGAGCCTGTATGGCTATGAGTGGAGCCTGTATGACTGTGCATGGAGACTGTATGGCTATGAGTGGAGCCTGTTTGGCTGTGCATGGAGACTGTATTACTGTGCATGGTGTCTGTATGGCTATGAGTGGAGCCTGTATGGCTATGAGTGGAGCCTGTATGGCTATGAGTGGAGCCTGTATGGCTATGAGTGGAGTCTGTATGGCTATGAGTGGAGCCTGTATGACTGTGCATGGAGACTGTATGGCTATGAGTGGAGCCTGTTTGGCTGTGCATGGAGACTGTATTACTGTGCATGGTGTCTGTATGGCTATGAGTGGAGCCTGTATGGCTATGAGTGGAGCCTGTATGGCTATGAGTGGAGCCTGTATGGTTATGAGTGGAGCCTGTATGGCTGTGCATGGAGACTGTATGGCTATGAGTGGAGCCTGTATGGCTGTGCATGGAGCCTGTATTACTGTGCATGGAGCCTGTATGGCTATGAGAGGAGCCTGTATGGCTATGAGTGGAGCCTGTATGGCTATGAGTGGAGCCTGTATGGCTATGAGAGGAGCCTGTATGGCTATGAGTGGAGCCTGTATGGCTATGAGCGGAGCCTGTATGGCTATGAGTGGAGCCTGTATGACTGTGCATGGAGCCTGTATGGCTATGAGTGGAGCCTGTATGCCCATGAGTGGAGCCTGTATGGCTATGAGAGGAGCCTGTATGGCTGTGCATGGAGTCTGTATGGCTATGAGTGGAGCCTGTATGGCTGTGCATGGAGTCTGTATGGCTGTGCATGGAGTCTGTATGGCTGTGCATGGAGCCTGTATGGCTATGAGTGGAGCCTGTATGACTGTGCATGGAGCCTGTATGGCTATGAGTGGAGTCTGCATGGCTATGAGTGGAGCCTGTATGGCTGTGCATGGAGACTGTATGGCTGTGCATGGGGTCTGTATGGCTGTGCATGGAGCCTGTATGGCAATGAGTGGAGCCTTTATGGCTATGAGTGGAGCCTTTATGGCTATGAGCGGAGCCTGTATGGCTGTGCATGGAGTCTGTATGGCTGTGCATGGAGTCTGTATGGCTATGAGTGGAGCCTGTATGGCTGTGCATGGAGTCTGTATGGCTATGAGTATAGCCTGTATGGCTGTGCATGGAGCCTGTATGGCTATGAGTGGAGTCTGTATGCTTATGAGTGGAGCCTGTATGGCTATGAGTGGAGCCTGTATGGCAATGAGAGGAGCCTGTATGGCTATGAGTGGAGCCTGTATGGCTATGAGTGGAGCCTGTATGGCAATGAGAGGAGCCTGTATGGCTATGAGTGGAGCCTGTATGGCTATGAGTGGAGCCTGTATGGCTATGAGTGGAGCCTGTATGGCTATGAGTGGAGCCTGTATGGCTATGAGTGGAGCCTGTATGGCAATGAGAGGAGCCTGTATGGCTATGAGTGGAGCCTGTATGGCAATGAGTGGAGCCTGTATGGCTATGAGAGGAGCCTGTATGGCTATGAGTGGAGCCTGTATGGCTATGAGTGGAGCCTTTATGGCTATGAGCGGAGCCTGTATGGCTATGAGCGGAGCCTGTATGGCTATGAGTGGAGCCTGTATGGCTATGAGTGGAGCCTGTATGGCTATGAGTGGAGCCTTTATGGCTATGAGTGGAGCCTGTATGGCTATGAGTGGAGCCTGTATGGCAATGAGAGGAGCCTGTATGGCAATGAGTGGAGCCTGTATGGCTATGAGTGGAGCCTGTATGGCAATGAGTGGAGCCTGTATGGCTATGAGAGGAGCCTGTATGGCTATGAGTGGAGCGTGTGTGGCTATGAGTGGAGCCTTTATGGCTATGAGCGGAGCCTGTATGGCTATGAGTGGAGCCTGTATGGCTATGAGTGGAGCCTTTATGGCTATGAGTGGAGCCTGTATGGCTATGAGTGGAGCCTGTATGGTTGTGAGTGGAGTCTGTATGGCTATGAGTGGAGCCTTTATGGCTATGAGTGGAGCCTATATGGCTATGAGTGGAGCCTGTATGGCTATGAGTGGAGCCTATATGGCTGTGAGTGGAGTCTGTATGGCTATGAGTGGAGCCTGTATGGCTATGAGTGGAGCCTATATGGCTGTGAGTGGAGTCTGTATGGCTATGAGTGGAGCCTATATGGCTATGAGTGGAGTCTGTATGGCTATGAGTGGAGCCTATATGGCTGTGCATTGAGCCATACAAGGTCTACAATTCAAATTAGAATTGCAGATTTTAGTTACTTTTCTTCGGTCATCTAAAAAATTAGAAAGTCGAAATTTCAGTTCTGTTTGTGCTATTTTTTTTTTTTTATTATTATTTGCTGTTCTTTATAAATGCTGAGAAAATGTGGAGTTCACTGAGAAGCTATAAAAGAGATTGGGATAATTATTTTTACCTTGTGAACCGGCAGCCGAGGATCTGCAAACATATATGGAGATGAGTAAGAGGGGATTTGGAGAATAAATTATAGAAGATACTTTACTGACAGTCATCAAAGGGAAGGCTTTTGGGAGTAATCAAACCTAATTATGTCGGAGTGGTCCGCAGATGGAACAAAAGAACAGGCTCAGGTACAGCCATCTCCAATGTAATGTGGGATGAAGATGCATATTCCATACTGAACAGATAATACGGGGAGTGATTAAAACACTCTTTAGCAGAGATTCCAAAATACGAGACGACGCTGTAGAATCTATCACTCAACAAATGAATAATACAGGACTAAAGCCGAAATAAATTCAAAGAAAAAAGTGTCGTTTTTATTTATTCTTAGAAATCCTGAAAAATAATAATAATACTAATAAATATTATGGTAGAAAAATAATAGTGTAAATAGTTCATTTCGAATCTGTTAAAAAAAAATTGTGTAAAATTTTTATTTTCGTGTTTTTTTTTGTTGTTTTTTTTAGGTAGAAATAAATTTATTTTAAAAATAGATTATGGTAAAAAAAAATATAACGTCATTGGATTCAAAAGTATTACCATTTGCTGTTAACAAAAAACTGACAAAAACTGCTAAAAGATCTTGGGAAAAAATGCTCCAAAAAGGTTAAATAAAACTGTTTAAATGCAAAAAAAAGGCTTAAAATTTTGCTTAAAAATATGCAATTTTTTGGGGAGTCGCAAAACACAGTGTGTACACATAGCCTTAGAGCTATTGGTTAGGATAAACATGATTCCATTCACTCAGGGTTTTTAATTAAAGGGGTACTCCAGTGAAAAACATTTTTTTTAACACAGATTTGTAAATTACTTCTATTAAACGATCTTAGTCCTTCTAGAACTTGTTAGCTGTTGTATGCTCCACAGGAAGTTGTGTAGTTCTTTCCAGTCTGACCACAGTGCTCTCTGCTGACACCTCTGTCCGTGTCTGGAACTGTCCAGAGCAGGAACAAATCCCCATAGCAAACCTCTCCTGCTCAGGGCAGTTCCTGACATGGACAGAGGTGTCAGCAGAGAGCACTGTGGTCAGACTGGAAAGAACTACACAACTTCCTCTGTAGTATACAGCAGCTAAGTATTAGAAGGACTAAGATCTTTTAATAGAAGTCATTTACAAATCTGTTTAACCTTTTGGCACCAGTTGATTTGGAAAAAATTTTTTTCCACCAGAGTACCCCTTTAAACAAATTCTGACACAGATTAAAGGGATATTCTGACTTCAGATGGAAAAAGCATAAAAATGCTGCAGAAGCATATAGCTTTGCTTTCATGTCTGCTTCAGTTTTTAAACCACCAAACCACCATTTGTGGGTCTTAGTCCTGTACTTCTTTTTGTACTTCATTATACTCAGTACTACAATCCCAGAATACAGAAATACAGAATACAGAAATCCTACCAGTCCATTGCCCAGAGGTGTTGCAGAATATTGCTTTACACAGCAGACTATCTCTCCACGCAATCTCTCTTCAGCACCTGCTGTATTCACTTCCTGCCTGCTCCTCTGTCTATGGCATTGCTCAACACAAGGCATCATGCTGTAAATGCACCTTGTGTATATGACAGGAAGACAGTAATGTAGCTGCTGGTCAGAGGTGATGACATCACTCAGGGGGCAGGGCTAGAGCTCAGAGACAAGATCTAGCCAGGCTTCCTGAGACAGCAGATGATGAGGTGTTGTCTCGGGTGAGAGGAAAGAGCTGAGGGGCTGCTGAGACAACACTATGCTGACAATGCATGGACTACACAACTTCCTGTCAGGAGAGAGGGAGGAGTCAGAGAGGGGGTGAGGCAAGACCACACTGACAATGAGAGGACTACACAACTTCCTGTCAGGAGAAAGGGAGGAGCTGGGGATCTGCTGAAACAACACTACACTGACCATAGACCCAGTCACTCAATGGAGTCTAAAAATTGTGTAATTTTGGCCTTTGTTTAGGTGTTTCCATTTATTTGCTGGATAGAATAATTGGATCTTTAAAAAAGAAAAGACACTGAAAATCCTCGGCCAAGGTTCAGTAAGAATTATACGTTTTCAGGGATTTTTTAAAATTGTTCTGGTATTGATCATCGTGGTTGAATCGGGTGAAACAAGAAAACACTGCGCAACAACGCTGGAACGAAGGAGTGAGAGGGAGACTATAGAGTAAAAGGTTTTGGCACCAGCAGGAAAGGCTGCGTGGTGGAACCACGTGCGGAGCCTGGAGAACCTACTGTGGCCTGTGAGGAGGAGAAGGTATGGGGGGGACCTAATTTCTGGAGGACACTAAGGGTCTACTCACACTGCAGAATTTCCGCTTGCGGAATTCTGCCTCAAATTAAAGCCCATAGACTTCTATAGGATTCCGCACTCTGATTCACACTTCTGAATTTCTGCTTTTGGAATTCCGCAAGCGGAAATTCAGAAGTGTGAATGGGAGTGCGGAATCCTATAGAAGTCTATGGGCTTTAACCCCTTAAGGACTCAGCCCATTTTGGCCTTAAGGACTCAGACAATTTAATTTTTACGTTTTCATTTTTTCCTCCTCGCCTTCTAAAAATCATAACTCTTTTATATTTTCATCCACAGACTAGTATGAGGACTTGTTTTTTGCGCGACCAGTTGTCCTTTGTAATGACATCATTAATTACATCATAAAATATATGGCGCAACCAAAAAACACTATTTTTGTGGGGAAATTAAAACGAAAAACGCAATTTTGCTAATTTTGGAAGGTTTCGTTTTCACGCCGCACAATTTATGGTAAAAATGACATGTGTTCTTTATTCTGAGGGTCAATACAATTAAAATGATACCCATTATTACATACTTTTATATTATTGTTGCGCTTAAAAAAAATCACAAACTTTTTAACCAAATTAGTACGTTTATAATCCCTTTATTTTGATGACCTCTAACTTTTTTATTTTTCCGTATAAGCGGCGGTATGGGGCTCATTTTTTGCGCCATGATCTGTACTTTTTTTTATACCACATTTGCATATAAAAAACTTTTAATACATTTTTTATAATTATTTTTTTTTAAAATGTATTAAAAAAGAAGGAATTTTGGACTTTTTTTTTTCCGTTCACGGCGTTCACCGTATGGGATCATTAACATTTTATTTTAATAGTTCGGACATTTACGCACGCGGCGATACCAAATATGTCTATAAAAAATAAATTTACGCTTTTTGGGGGTAAAATAGGAAAAAACGGACGTTTTACTTTTTTATTGGGGGAGGGGATTTTTCACTTTTTTTTACTTTTACTTTTACATTTTTTTTTATTTTTTTTTACACTTGAATAGTCCCCATAGGGGACTATTCATAGCAATACCATGATTGCTAATACTGATCTGTTCTATGTATAGGACATAGAACAGATCAGTGTTTTCGGTGATCTTCTGCTCTGGTTTGCTCGGTCTCAGACCAGAGCAGGAGACGCCGGGAGCCGGACGGAGGAAGGAGAGGGGACCTTCGTGCGGCGTTATGAATGATCGGATCCCCGCAGCAGCGCTGCGGGCGATCCGATCATTCATTCAAATCGCGCACTGCCGCAGATGCCGGAATCTGTATTGATCCCGGCACCTGAGGGGTTAATGGCGGACGCCCGCGAGATCGTGGGCGTCGGCCATTGCCGGCGGGTCCCTGGCTGCGATCAGCAGCCGGGATCAGCCGCGCATGACACGGGCATCGCTCCGATGCCCGCGGTTATGCACAGGACGTAAATGTACGTCCTGGTGCGTTAAGTACCACCTCACCAGGACGTACATTTACACCTGCATCCGTAAGGGGTTAAAGGGGTAGTCCGGTGAAAATCTTTTTTCTTTAAAATCAACTGGTGGCAGAAAGTTAAACATATTTGTAAATTGCTTCTATTAAAAAATCTTAATCCTTCCTGTACTTATTAGCTGCTGAATACTACAAAGGAAATTCTTTTCTTTTTGGAATTCTCTCTGATGACATCACGAGCACAGTTCTCTCTGCTGACGTCATTATAATAATAATGCTTTATTTTTTGTTGTCCTTAGTGGGATTTGAACCCAAATCCCCAGCACTGTAAGGCAGCAGTGCTAACCACTGAGCCACCATGCTGCCCTTAGCATACATCTGCTATGCACGGTTGCTAAAATGGGCAGAGATGTCAGTAGAGAGCACTGTGCTCGTGATGACATCAGTGTTCCAAAAAGAAAGGAATTTCCTCTGTAGCATTCAGAAGCTAATAAGTACTGGAAGGATTAAGATTTTTTAATAGAAGTAATTTACAAATATGTTTAACTTTCTGCCACCAGTTGATTTAAAAGAAAAAAGGTTTTCACCAGAGTACCCCTTTAATTTGAGAAATGAACAGCCGAGGGTGGTTGGGAATAAATCAATAGTAGTTAGTGACTTGTGGTCATAAGGACCTCCGGACGTGCAATGACTAGTGCAACCCTGTGAGCACTACCTAGGTGGGGATAGTGTGGGGCCACTCAGTGTGCGGAGAGATTCTCGCTGTGAGCTTGAGCCGCAGTGGAGTTTTTCACTGTGGATTTTCCTGTGTCTGCTGCAGATTTTCTGCTGAGGAAAACCCGTTGCTAAATCCGCCTGTGTGAACATTTCCATTTGTTTTTTTGGGGGCATTTTTTGGACCAGAAAAAAAAAACGCCACAAAAAAATGCCCTGTCATTTTGTGCTCCCATTTTGCTGCAGTTCTTGGCTTTTCTGTTTTAGTTTTTTAAAGTGGGTTTTAGTCTTGATGGAGTTTTTTATTTTTCCTGGGTTTTTATCATAGCAAGCCATTTGATTCCTTCATCATGTGACTTAAGAAATGGGGGGGAAAACATGTTAAAAAAAGAAATGCCAACTCTAAACCCATGTGACTTTTTTATGTTTTTTTTCTCCCATAGACTTTGCAAAAAATTTTGTAAAAGAAAAAAAAATGCCATAGTCTCTACATACTGCGATTTTGGAAAACTACCAATAAGCCCAAAACCCCAGAAAAAACCCAAGGGTGAGTGAAAAAAATACCAAGTGGGTCTGGTGTTTCATGAATTTCTATTAAAGGGGTACTCCACTGGAAAACTTTTTTTTAAATCAACTGATGCCAGAAAGTTAAACAGATTTGTAAATTACTTCTTTTAAAAAATCTTAACCCTTCCAGTACTTATTAGCTGCTGTTACTCCACAGGAAGTTCTTTTATTTTTAAATTTTCTTTCTGCCTGACACCTCTGTCCATTTTAGCAACTGTCCAGAGTAGGAGCAAATCCCCATAGCAAACCTCTCCTGCTCCAGACAGTTCCTAAAATGGACAGAGGTGTCAGCAGAGAGCACTGTGGTCAGACAGAAAGGAAATTTAAAAAGAAAAGAAATTACTCTTGAACATACAGCAGCTGATAAGTACTGGTAGGGTTTGGATTTTTAAATAGAAGTCATTTATAAATCTGTTTAACTTTCTGGCACCAGATGATTTAGAAAAAAAAAAAATAATGTTTTCCAGGGAAGTATCCATTAAAATTTCAGCTAACATCTTGACAATTGGTTTTTTTTGGGGCTTTTTTTTTTTTTTTTGGCCTTTTTGCAAAAATTGCAAAAAAAAATTACAAAAAATAAAAAGTGGAAACTGGGTGTTTTTGGGAAAAAAAAACAACCTTCCTGGTGTTTTTTTCTTGCCATATTTTTGGCCACAATGTTGCAGCCAAATGTTACTTATAAGTCTATACTATAAATATTGCTTGAGCTGTGTTTCTTGCGTTTGGTGTTTTTTTTTATGTTTTTCTCACTAGGACTTGAAGACTGCACGTTACAAATGCAATGAACTGAAGAAATGCAATAAAAAAAAGGTTCAAAGTTCTTTTAATAAGGGGTAAAGTACAGTAAGAAAACTATACTTCCTGTTTCTCTTAAGCTTATTCATTTATTTTTTTTATTTTTTATGTATTAATGACAAAAAAAACATTTATCTTTTCATGTTATTAATATATTACTGATACAGTAGATAGGGTGAGGGAGCACAAGATATTTACTAAGGTTTCCATGCCTTTATGGTTTCCAATGCCACTGTGTGTCTCCACCCTCAGATGAAGTGATCCGAAACGTGCGTCGGGGTGCTCTCTGGGACAATTAGACCTTGTTATTATCACTTTTTCGCACCCATGTTGTCATCTTGCTGTTTAACACTATTCTTTCACCCTGATTTGTTATCTGACTGTTTACTATGGCACTTCGCCCTTCTATTGTTTAGGTTTTTACACACTAACACCTTATATTGCTTTTATACCTAGGCCATTATTTTCATATTTGCACATGTCTTATATTTGTACTATTTGCCTTATGAAAACAGTGGAGTGTGATACTGCAGGGTTTGACACTCATGCACCTTATTTTGATCTTTGCACGGTGTACTTTATGCTTTTAACCATGTATGTTCCCCTGAGTCCACAGTGTCTATTATTATCGTCCTCCTATTGGTATTTATAAAAAAATGTATTGCGAAAATATAAAAATTTAATACCGTATTTTGTCGCCGTATAAGACGAACTTTTTCTTCCCCAAAACTGGGGGGGGGGAAAGTTGGTGCGTCTTATACGGCGAATACACACCTATCGCGGCGGTCCCTGCGGCCATCAACGGCCGGGACCCGCGGCTAATACAGGACATCACCGATCGCCGTGATGCCCTGTATTAACCCTTCAGACGCGGCGATCAAAGCTGACGTGAAGCTGACGCGTCTGAAGTGAAAGTGACACTAACCCGGCTGCACCGGGAGGGACCTTACCTGCCTCCTCGGTGTCTGCTCCGTGCCGGGATCCCCTGCATGGCCGGCGCTCTTCTTCGTCGTCATCACGGCGTCGCGCGCGCCGCCCCGTCATCCAATAGGAGCGGCGTGCGTAGCGACGTGTGTAGCACCGTGATGGCGGCGACGGAGAGCGTGGTTACCGGGCAGCAGAGACGTTCCGGAGCGGCGGGGACAGCGATGGAGGGCGACATCCAGGGCAGCGGTGATGAGCGGTGACGGGTCCGGAGCGGCGGGGACACATGAGTATTACCTCCTATACCAGTGGTCTTCAACCTGCGGACCTCCAGATGTTGCAAAACTACAACTCCCGGCATGCCCGGACAGCCAATGGCTGTCCGGGCATGCTGGGAGTTGTAGTTTTGCAACATCTGGAGGTCCGCTGGTTGAAGATCACTGTAACCTATACTTTACATTGTATTCTAGATTTTCCTCATTTAAAATTGGGTGCGTCTTATAGGGAGCGTCCTATAGGGCGAAAAATACGGTATTTCTCTCCGCTTGTTGTGTAAAACCCTACAATACATTTTTTCATATATTTTGACAAAGAGTTTTTCTACGTGTGTATAATCTCTATTCTGAAAAAAAAAATTGTAAGTGCCGTATCTCCATTTTATACCTTTTTTTTTTTTTACTTTTTTTTATTTTTATTTACTTTATTTTTTATTTACTTTATTTTAATTTCTATTCATCTCAGACTGAAGTTTTCTTACTTGAAAAGTGACGGAACGTATAACTCGAACACTTTCTAAGTTGTACTTTTGAATTGTTTTTGTCTCTAATTTTTATTTGGATTGATTTTTTGTAATTTTTTTTTTTATTTATAATTTTAGTCTTTTGGCTGGTTGGGGAATTAACATTGTGAGTGCGACATAACCTTACAGTGGCTAAATTTTTGCAGACGTCTTTTAGAAAGTGAAGGGTGTTTTATAAGCGCTTTTTAAGTGATGGGTGTATCTTGTTCCCAACGTTCACACCCGTAATGGTGACATGGCAAAAGATTTAAGGATTTTTTATTTTTTTATTTTTTTTTTGGATGTTAGCCAGACTATGTTATTTTTTGAAAACCGAGTCCAATTTGGTAATGCTTCAGCAGACATCAAAGTCATTTTAAGTCACTTGAAGTGGGATGAAGATAGTTGTGGAATTCCCTCACTTTGTCAGATAGATTGACATTCAACCTTCCTAAGCCGCACACCTATTCCTAACATTATCGTCAATTGCCCAAGGCTCCAGTGGGCTCTTCCTGAAAAGATTACTCAAGACTCGAGTAATCCTCCCGATCACAATCAATTGTCCTGAAACATGATCAGAAAAGGCTTTGTCACCGATCAATAAAACCTGCTCCTTTTATGTTCCGAAAAGAAATAAATTCAATTTGATCGCCGCTGTCTCTTTTTTTTCTCTTTAGGCGTCTCATTTTCGGTGGAATGGGACCAAAAAAAAAAATTCAATTTTTCTAAATTCCGCAACTGTTGGAAATTAGTAAAAATGTTACAATGTGTGGAAAACAAACATTTTTTTTTTTATATTTTGGGGATTTTTATGTGTTTTTGTAATTTTTTTTTTTTTTAACATCGTTTACCGTATTTTTCGTCCTATAGGATGCAGCGGCGTATAAGAAGCACCCAATTTATAGGTGCAAAATCTAAAAAAATTAAGATTTTGAACCCAATAGTGGTCTTCAACCTGCGGACCTCCAGATGTTGCAAAACTACAACATGCTGGGAGTTGTAGTTTTGCAACATCTGGAGGTCCGCAGATTGAAGACCACTGCATAGGAGGTAATACTCACGTGTCCCCGCCGCTCCGGACCCGTCGCTGTGCCCCCCGCTCCATCGCTGTCGCCGTGTCCCCGTCGCTCCGGAACGTCTCTGCTGCCGGCCGGGTATCCTCGCTCTCTGTCGCCGCCATCACGTCGTTACGCACGCCGACGCACGTCCGCGACGACGTGATGACGAGGAAGGAGAGCGCCGGCCATACAGGGGATCCCTGAACGGAGAAGACACAGAGGAGGCAGGTAAGGTCCCTCCCGGTGTCCTGTACGCACTAACCCGGCTGTTCAGTCGGGCTGTTCGGGACCGCCGCGGTGAAATCGTGGCGGTCCCGAACAGCCCGACTGAACAGCCGGGTTAGTGTCACTTTCCCTTCAGACGCGGCGGTCAGCTTTGATCACCGCGTCTGAAGGGTTAATACAGGGCATCACTGCGATCGGTGATGTCCTGTATTAGCAGCGGGTCCCGGCCGTTGATGGCCGCAGGGACCGCCGCGATAGGGGTGTATTCGCCGTATAAGACGCACCGACTTTCCCCCCCCAGTTTTGGGGAAGAAAAAGTGCATCTTATACGGCGAAAAATACGGTACTTTTATCCGGGAGAAGGTAATTTCTGAGGATTTGGCCAGACGAGCATTTGAGACTAAAGTTTTCTTACTTGAAAAAGTGACGGAACGTATAACTCGAACGCTTTCTAAAGGATAGGGGATAAGATGTCTGATCACGGAAGGTTCCGCTGCTGGGGTTCCGCCTGTGATCTGCCGCAGCACCCGGCGTTCAAAACAAATGCCGGGTTCCTGCGGCAGTGGTCGTGACATCACGGCCATGCCCCCTTGTGACGTTACGCCACGTCCCCTCCATTCATGTCTCTGGGAGGGGACGTGACATAGACATGAATGGAGGCGGCATGACATCAGGAAGGGCATGACTGTGACGTCTCCGGCTCCGAGTGTTCTGAGCAAAATGTTCAGGACACTGGAGCACCAGAGTGCCCCTTTAAGTTGTACCGTTGAATTGTTTTTGTCTCTTATGGGTCTAAATGTTTCACTTTACCGAATAAGGAAAATTGACGAAAACATAAACAGTCCTTAAAGGGGTATTCCAGGAAAAAAACTTTTTTTTTTATATCAACTGGCTCCAGAAAGTTTAACAGATTTGTAAGTTACTATTATAAAAAATCTTAATCCTTTCAATAATTATCAGCTGCTGAAGTTGAGTTGTTGTTTTCTGTCTGGCAACAGTGCTCTCTGCTGACACCTCTGCTTGTCTCGGTAACTGCACAGAGTAGAAGGGGTTTGCTATGGGGATTTTCTTCTAAACTGGGTGGTTACCGAGACACGTTTTTTTCCTTGATAACTCCTTTAAAAAGTCCATCAGATTAATATTAGAAAACGTCGTACTCATGAAATCTAATGGATATTCCCATGGAATGTGATACAAAAAGACTCTCGGTGGTCCCATAGACTGCTATGGGTGCTATATGACAACTTTATACAACAATTTCAATATGAACATAGTTGTGTTGCTAGAAATGCGACTTATCCCTAGAAAAATTCTCTATCCCTAGAAAATGCTATATATTGGGAAAAATGTATCAATGAGTCCCAGCTGGATGATAAATCCGGTGCATCTCGCTACGTGTTTGATGCGTTTCTATGACTTTATATAACCTATTATTTGTTTTACTTTACACCAAAATTTTGCACCAAGATTTTGCCCCAATTTTGGCGAATGTTGCATTTCAAGTCGCATCCTTTTAACTACGTCACGGCCCCTTGTTGAGATGAGCAATGGAGACAGGCGAGATGCGCAGTGCCTTATTCTTTCTAATACATATGCAGCTTTTCCTGTTTCAAAGCCAAGATGGCCGACCCTGCAACCTCTGCGGTGATTGTCCTTCCATTGTATGACCAACGCATAACCAATAGCCATCATATTGGGAACAAATCAAATGAGTTCAGAATTTTCCTTAAAAAAAAAAAATCTGATTCCGAGTCCGAAACTTTAAAGGGGTACTCCAGTGGAAAACTTTTTTTTTTTTTTTTTTAAATCAACTGGTGCCAGAAAGTTAAACAGATTTGTAAATCACTTCTATGAAAAAATCTTAATCCTTCCAGTACTTTTTAGGGTCTGAATACTACAGAGGAAATGGTTTTCTTTTTGGAGCACAGTGCTCTCTGCTGACATCTCTGTCCATTTTAGGAACTGTCCAGAGCAGCATATGTTTGCTATGGGGATTTTCTCCTGCTCTGGACAGTTCCTATAATGGACAGAGATGTCAGCAGAGAGCACTGTGCTCGTGATGTCAGCAGAGAGCTCTGTGTTCCAAAAAGAAAACCATTTCCTCCTGCTAATAAGTACTGGAAGGATTAAGACTTTTAAATAGAAGTAATATACAAAACTGTTTAACTTTCTGGCACCAGTTGATTTAAAAAAAAAAAAAGTTTTCCACAGGAGTACCCCTTTAAGATTCATTTAAGGGAATCACTCAAAATGGTTGCCACCAGAAGAAGGGTTATAAATTAGGGTTAGGTAAGGGCTAGGGTCCTTAACCCTAACCCTCGCCCTAACTTTGTTTAAAGCGCAACTGTCATGAGTTTTTAGCCCCCCAGACTACTACAATGTGGTTACAGATGTCCATAACATGAGTGTAACCTTTATCGCTTTTCCTCCTTCTTTTATAACTTATACATAAAATACATTTATCCAGTGGTCAGGAACAGTCGGATAGGCGTGGCTTGGGGTTCGCAGAGCCCCGCCTCCACCACGACTATCCTCTTCTTTCGGTGCTGGGACTGCTGTGTAGCAAGATGCAGCGCATGCGCCCCTCCCTTCCTCTAGTACTGCACCTGCGCAGTGAGCGGATAGTCAATGCAGGGCGGTGGCGCGTGCACGTCAGGAGGGGCGCATGCGCTGCGTCTTGCTACACAGCGATCCCAGCACTGAAAGGAGAGGATAGGCGTGGTGGAGGCGGGGCTCTGCGAACCCCAAGCCACTCCTATCCGACTGTTCCTGACCGCTGGATAAATGTATTTTATAAAGTTATAAAAGAAGGAAGAAAAGCGATAAAGGTGTGGATACACTTACATTATGGACATCTGTAACAACATTGTACAGTGATCCCTCAACTTACAATGGCCTCAACATACAATAGTTTCAACATACAATGGTCTTTTCTGGACAATTGTAAGTTGAAACCAGACTCAACATACAATGTACAGTCAGTACAGATCTGTGAAATGTGTCAATGACCGGAAGAACCGACCAATCAGAATGGGCAATTTACTGGTAAAACACCTGTATTACTGAAGCGTATGCACTGACTGGTGTCTGGTAGCGCCCCCTACAGTACAGGGAGGTATTACATGTTCTGTACTCTTTACCTGTATTACTGAAGTGTATGCACTGACTGATGTCTGGTAGCGCCCCCTACAGTACAGGGAGGTATTACATGTTCTGTACTCTTTACCTGTATTACTGAAGTGTATGCACTGACTGGTGTCTGGTAGCGCCCCCTACAGTACAGGGAAGTATTACATATTCTGTACACTTTACCTGTATTACTGAAGTGTATGCAATGACTGGTGTGTGGTAGCGCCCCCTACAGTACAGGGAGGTATTACATATTCTGTACACTTTACCTGTATTACTGAAGTGTATGCAATGACTGGTGTCTGGTAGCGCCCCCTACAGTACAGGGAAGTATTACATGTTCTGTACACTTTACCTGTACCAGGGTTAGCTGCTCCTTTGGACACCAGGTGAGGGCGGCTCCATGTTACTTTTTTAGGACATTGCGTGTTCTGTATAGGACCCTGAAGAAGCTCCTGTCCTCTACATAGACCAGTGTTTCCCAAGCAGGGTGCCCCCAGCTGTTGCAAAACTACAACTCCCAGCATGCCCGGACAGCCTTTGGCTGTCCGGGCATGCTGGGAGTTGTAGTTTTGCAACAGCTGGAGGCTCCCTGCTTGGAAAACACTGAAATAGACAGTGATTACAGCTCCCAGCAGATCCTTATTACTTTTATATGTAAGGATTTGCTTTATCTATATTAGTTATCTACTTATTTTTCTTTAATCCTCACTTTTTCCTATTTTTGGATGACATTTTGGGGCTTTGGAACCAATTACCAGGTTTCCATAGAGTTCTGGTCTCAACATACAATGGTTTCAACATACAATGGTCGTCCCGGAACCAATTAATATTGTAACTTGAGGGACCACTGTAGTAGTCTGGGGGGCTAAAAACTCATGAGAGTTGCGCTGTAAAGAAGTACTCCATGAACATGATAGGTGATAAGTGTCTCATTATGTGGGGTCTGACCCCCGTAATTTACAAATCTGTTTAACTTTCTGGCACCAGTCGATTTGAAAAAAAAAATTGTTTTCCACCGGAGTACCCCTTTAAATGACCATTGTTTTGGTGGAGGACTATGCCTCCCGTCCCCCTCATGCATACACATTTTGGGGATTTATGAGTCCTCAGTAGGATTTGGCATGTGGGACCCAACTGCTTCTTTCCTCCATCATCTACCACCGGGGCAAAGTCAGGAGACCTCCATAACATTAGACGGTTGGCCGATCCTGCTACAATTCATATGAAATGAAATACAGAATATTCCCAGGCATCTCAGGACTGTAGGAAAAGCCGTCCACCTGACATGTTAGTAAAAGGTTTGTGCCTCCCCCTCGGCCCTATGTATAGGTGAGTAAATTGAGGGCACGCCCGGGTGATACTTCTATCCCGAAACTCATTAGCGGCTACATAGAGTACATGGAGGTGACACCGGTCCCTGGGGGGCACAGGTCACACAAAGGTACCTTTCTATTAGGAGCCGCTCATGCATTATAATGTGGGCTGAATGGGGACAATCTGCCTGACCTTTCCTGTCTTTCCCAAAACATTTACATCAGGTTCTTAGATAGAATGAGCCGGCGACATGATGGCGACCTGCAGCTACCTGCGGAGCCCCGACTATTCTGTATAATGAGATCAGACCGGTATACAGATAAATAGATAGATAGATAGGAGATAGATAGATATGAGATAGATAGATAGATAGATAGATATGAGATAGATAGATAGATAGATAGATATGAGATAGATATGAGATAGACAGATAGATAGATAGATAGATAGATAGATAGATAGATAGATATAAGGTAGATAGATATGAGATAGATAGATAGATATGAGATAGATAGATAGATAGGAGATAGATAGATATGAGATAGATAGATATGAGATAGATAGATAGATAGATAGATAGATATGAGATAGATAGATAGATAGATATGAGATAGATATGAGATAGACAGATAGATAGATAGATAGATAGATAGATAGATATAAGGTAGATAGATATGAGATAGATAGATAGATATGAGATAGATAGATAGATAGGAGATAGATAGATATGAGATAGATAGATAGATAGATAGATAGATATGAGATAGATAGATAGATAGATATGAGATAGATAGATAGATATGAGATAGATAGATATAAGATAGATATGAGATAGATAGATAGATATGAGATAGATATGATATATAGATAGATAGATATGAGATAGATAGATAGATAGGAGATAGATAGATATGAGATAGATAGATAAATAGATAGATATGAGATACATAGATAGATATGAGATAGATAGATAGATATGAGATAGATAGATAGATAGATATGAGATAGATAGATAGATAGATAGATAGATATGAGATAGATAGATATGAGATAGATATTAGATAGATAGATGGATAGGAGATAGATAGATAGATATGAGATAGATAGATAGATAGAGAGATACGAAAAAGAAAGTTGCAACAGCACTCTTGGTAAAAAAAAATTGAGGCTCTTAGCGCACTTTTTGACCAAAATGTGTCCCCCCATCCACCACGCGGAGGTGGCCTCATATTGGATGGGACCCTAATATGATAACTCACCTCTGCTGTGCATATAGCCTCTGACTGTGTCACATGTTGGATCCGCCATTGACTAAACCACCTCCAGTCTGAGAGGGGTGGGGTGCACGGCTAAAGAGGGTTCCTTTTGTTTTTACTAGATAGATAGATAGATAGAGAGATATGAGATAGATAGATAGATAGATAGATAGATAGATAGATAGATAGATATATATGAGATAGATAGATAGATATGGGAGATATGAGATAAATAGATATGAGATAGATAGATAGATAGATATGAGATAGATATGTGATATATAGATATGAGATAGATAAATAGATAGATATGAGATAGATAGATATGAGATAGATAGATAGATATGAGATAGATAGATAGATATGAGATAGATAAATAGCTAGATATGAGATAGATAGATATGAGATAGATAGATAGATAGATATGAGATAGATAGATAGATAGATAGATATGAGATAGATAGATAGATAGATAGATATGAGATAGATAGATAGATAGATATGAGATAGATAGATAGATAGATATGAGATAGATAGATAGATAGATATGAGATAGATAGATATGAGATAGATACATAGATACATAGATATTAGAGAGATATGAGATATATAGATAGATATGAGATAGATAAATAGATAGATATGAGATAGATATATATGAGATAGATACATAGATACATAGATATTAGAGAGATATGAGATAGATACTATATACTTTGCACTGAGCAGGTGGTGGTGTATCTTAACTTGTCATGTGTGATACAAACTGTTGAACGAGTGTATCTAATCCTTTTTTGTGTAACACGTAGCACCACATTTTGAGTTCCATTACCTAGTAGGTTTCCAGTCTGCGGTATCCAAGCCTATCACAGCTGAGGCTGCATTCACACCACGTTTTTCCTATACAGTTCCCGTACACGGTTTCAAGTTAAAAACCATACGGAACCGTATAGAAAACTGTATACATTGACTTAACATTCAAATGCATTAAACGCATCATCAGGTTGTGTCCGTTTTGCATCCTGTACGGTTTTGTCAGTTTTTTTTAACTCTACCCAAAACCGTAGTCTACCAAGTTTTTTGGTCCGGGTTAAAAACCGTATTAAACCGTAAAGTGAAACTTTATTCAAAATAAAGTGAAAAGTTAAAAACGTATACGTTATTTTCTTAACCTCTTAAGGACGCAGGGCAGGGCGTACCTGTACGCCCTGCGCCTGGTCCCAGTTTTTAAAACGGTGTGACCCTGCATCATACCAGGGCGGTCCCAGTAGCTTATGATAGCCGGGACCCTGGGCTAATAGCTCTTTAATAGCTCTATTAACTCTTTAGAAGCGGCGATCAAAGTTGATCGTGGCGTCTAAAAAGGAAAATAAAAGCTTCCCGGCAGCTCAGTCGGGCTGATCAGGACTATTGTGATAAAACCGCAATGTCCCGATCAGCTAGGACGTGAGTGGAGTTCACCATACCTCCCTCCGTCGCGTCTGATCGGCATTTCATTGCTCCAAGCCTGAGCTACAGGCTTGAGCAATCAACCCCCTATAATGCTGATCCATGCAAAGCTATAGCTTTGCAGGGATCAGTGTAAAAGATCAGTGTGTGCAGTGTTATAAATCCCTATGGGACCTATAACACTGCAAAAAAAAAAAGCTAAAAAAAAGTTAATAAAGGTCATTTAACCCCTTCCCTAATAAAAGTTTGAATCACCCCCCTTTTCCCATAAAAAAAAAACGTGTGTACAAAGTTTTATCTGTATACGGTTGAAAAGTGATGTCCGGTTGCATCCGTTTTTTAAGAAAAAAAAACGTATACGTTTTGAACTTTTCACTCCATTATGAATAAAGTTTCACTTGTTTGATTGAAATTCCAAGAAAAAAAACTGTTCAAAGTAAAAAAAACGTATGGTGAAAACCGGATGGAACTGTATGCACATATTGTTCTGTATGGTTCCCATTGACTCCCATGTAAAAAAAAAAAAACGTATACGGGTCAATGCGGTTTTTCACCTGGACCAAAAACCGTGGTAGGCCACAGAAAAAAAAGATAAAAAACCGTGTGGTGTGAAAAACGGAGACAACCGCATACAATATGGTGCATATGGTTTTGAAAGTCTATGGCCACGGTTTGCTGTACGGTTGCATACGGTTTAATTAAAAAAAAAAAAACATATCTAAAAACTGTATAGAAAATCGTGGTGTGAACCCACCCTAAGTAGGGGATCATTTTATCCGTATGGACCAATAGAATAAAGATAAGATGTCATTTTTACCGAAAAATGCACTGCGTAGAAACGGAAGCCCCCAAAATGACAAAATAAAATGTTTTCTTCAATTTTGTCGCACAATTCATTTTTTTTTCCCGTTTCGCCGTGGATTTTTTGGTAAAATGACTGATGTCACTGCAAAGTAGAATTGGTGGCACAAAAAATAAGCCATAATATGGAATTTTATGTGCAAAATTGAAAGCGTTATGATTTTTAGATGGTGATGAGGAAAAAATGTAAAAACGGAAAAACGCTGAGTCCTTAAGGGGTTAAAGAACGGATGCAACCGGACATCATTTTTCACACCGTATACGGATTGAAATTTGTACACAAGTTTTGATACAGTTTAGTCAGGTTTTGAGGAATTCGTTTTTCATCAAAAACCTGATACGAGAACTGTATAGCAAAAATGTGGTGTGAATGCAGCCTGAGACTGTCTGCTGAGATAGAATATCTACACCTATTATGTGTGGTACATTACTGCTGAACCAGTGTATCTAAGCCCATCCTGTATTATACTGTCTAGCGGACTGGTGTATCTAAGCCTACTGTTAAGCTGCTGTATCTAAGTCCCATGCATGACGCCCACTGTATCTAAGCCTGCAGTGTTTTCCAACCAGGATGCCTCCAGCTGTTGCAAAACTACAACTCCCAGCATGTTGGACTATATAGTAGTATATAGTATAGGTCAGTGTTTCCCAACCAGGAGTGCCTCCAGCTGTTGCCAAACTACAACTCCCAGCATGTTGGACTATATAGTAGTATATAGCATAGGTCAGTGTTTCCCTACCAGGTGTGCCTCCAGCTGTTGCCAAAACTACAACTCCCAACATGTTGGACTATATAGTAGTATATAGCACAGGTCAGTGTTTCTCAACCAGATGTGCCTCCAGCTGTTGCAAAACTAGAACACCCAGCATGTTGGACTATATAGTAGTATTTAGTATAGGTCAGTGTTTCTCAATCAGGTGTGCCTCCAGCTGTTGCAAAACTAGAACACCCAGCATGTTGGACTATATAGTAAAGGTCAGTGTTTCCCTACCAGGGGTGCCTCCAGCTGTTGCAAAACTACAACTCGCAGCATGTTGGACTATATAGTAGTATATAACATAGGTCAGTGTTTCCCAACCAGCTGTGCCTCCAGTTGTTGCAAAACTACAACTCCCAGCATGTTGGACTATATAGTAGTATATAGTATAGGTCAGTGTTTCCCTACCAAGGGTGCCTCCAGCTGTTTCAAAACTACAACTCCCAGCATGTTGGACTATATAGTAGTATATAGCATAGGTTAGTGTTTCTCAACCAGGTGTGCCTCCAGCTGTTGCAAAACTAGAACACCCAGCATGTTGGACTATATGGTAGTATATAGCATAGGTCAGTGCTTCTCAACCAGGTGTGCCTCCAGCTGTTGCAAAACTACAACTCCCAGCATGTTGGACTATATAGTAGTATATAGCACAGGTCAGTGTTTCTCAACCAGATGTGCCTCCAGCTGTTGCAAAACTAGAACACCCAGCATGTTGGACTATATAGTAGTATATGGTATAGGTCAGTGTTTCTCAATCAGGTGTGCCTCCAGCTGTTGCAAAACTAGAACACCCAGCATGTTGGACTATATAGTAGTATATAGTAAAGGTCAGTGTTTCCCTACCAGGGGTGCCTCCAGCTGTTGCAAAACTACAACTCGCAGCATGTTGGACTATATAGTAGTATCGGTCAGTGTTTCCCAACCAGGTGTGCCTCCAGCTGTTGCAAAACTACAACTCCCAACATGTTGAACTATATAGTAGTATACAGTATAGGTCAGTGTTTCTCAACCAGGTGTGCCTCCAGCTGTTGCAAAACTAGAACACCCAGCATGTTGGACTATATAGTAGTATACAGTATAGGTCAGTGTTTCTCAACCAGGGGTGCCTCCAGCTGTTGCAAAACTACAACTCCCAGCATGTTGGACTATATAGTAGTATATAGCATTGGTCAGTGTTTCTCAACCAGGAGTGCCTCCAGCTGTTGCAAAACGAGAACACCCAGCATGTTGGACTATAAAGTAGTATATAGTATAAGTCAGTGTTTCCCAACCAGGGGTGCCTCCAGCAGTTGCAAAACTACAACTCCCAGCATGCCCGGACAGCCAACGGCTGTCCGGGCATGCTGGGAGTTGTAGTTTTGCAACAGCTGGAGGCGCTCTGGTTGGGAAACACTGGTATAGTATATGATGCAACATTCCGGGAGCCTTCGGCTGTCCGGGCATGCTGGGAGTTGTAGTTTTGGAAGCACCCTGGTAAGGAAACACTAGTCTAATAAACATTGGGTATAGGAGTGGCAATGGATTTAGATAGACGCAAGTCATGGAATGGGATCCCGCCTGTCTGTATAAGGTGCAGACGTAAATCGAAATTCCTTCAGGAAGTCTTAAGGACTAAGGGAGAGGATTTCCAGAGATTATCTGAAGAAAGAAGCCGGGATGGTGGAGATGATAGAACATTAGTAAGAGAAGATACAGAATAATCCGCCGCGCAGCCAGAGATTAAATCCCACTACTAATAGGATTAGTGCTATGGGGAATGTACCGGGATCAGGTGCGCAGGTGACGAAATGGGACATGGGCACCAACACACATTACAAGTAGTGTTGAGCGGCATAGGCCATATTCGAATTCGCGAATATTCGCGAATATATGGACGAATATTCGTCATATTCGTGAATATTCGCATATTCGTAATATTCTCGTTTTACTTTCGTATATGTGAATATTCGCGTGTGCGAAAATTAACATATGCGAAAATTTGCATATACAAAAATTAACAAAGCGAAAATTCGCATATGCGAAAAGTAGCATATGCGAATTTTCGTATATGCGGATATTCGCACACCACTTTCACACAGTAGTATTACAGCCTTCTTACACCACATAAGCTGGAAGCAGAGAGGGGTGATCACTGTGATGTGTACTGTAAAAAAAAAAAAAAAAATTACGAATATTCGTAATTACCAATATATAGCGCTATATTCGCGAATATTCGCGAATTTGCGAATATGCGATATTCGCGAATAAAATTCGAATTGCGAATATTCGCGAGCAACACACATTACAAGACGTCTCCATGCTCCAGCCAAGAAAAGTTCAGTCCTCGTGATAGAGACCCGTGACGTTGTGCCATTAAAGGGGCACTCCGGTGGAAAACATTATTTTTATTTACTTTTTTTTTAATCAACTGGTGCCAGAAAGTGAAACAGATTTGTAAATTACTTCTAGAAAAAATTCTTAATCCTTCCAGGACTTATTAGCAGCTGTGTGCTACAGAGGAAATTCTTTTCTTTTTGGATTTCTTTGCTGTCACGACCACAGTGCTCTCTGCTGACACCTCTGTCCGTGTCAGGAACTGTCCAGAGCAGCATAGGTTTGCTATGGGGATTTTCTCCTGCTCTGAACAGTTCCTGACATGGACAGAGGTGTCAGCAGAGAGCACTGTTGTCGTGGCAGAAAAGAAATCCAAAAAGAAAATAATTTCCTGTAGCATACAGCCGCTAATAAGTACTAGAAGGATTAAGATTTTGCAATAGAAGTCAATTACAAATCTGTTTAACTTGATTTAAAAAAAAATAAAAAGTTTTCCCACCGGAGTACCCCTTTAACTACCCCATAGATAGTGTTGACCACGAATATTCGTAATGCGAATTTTTATCGTGAATATTTAGAATATAGTGCTATATATTCGTAATGACGAATATTCGTTTTTTTTGTTGTTGTTTTTTTCCCATGCAAATTTTTATGCAAATTATTATGCGAATATTTCAGGCAAATTTTCACATGGAAAGAAAAGGGAACGAACATAGCAAATATGCGAATTTCGCGAACATAGGACAAATATTCATCAATATGTTCGCGAAATATCGTGAATTCGAATATGGCCCCTGCCGCTCATCACGACCCATAGACTCCCATTCAGGTACGTGCACACATAGGGGGAGATTTATCAAAACTTGTGCAGAGGAAAAGTTACCCTGTTGCCCATAGCAACCAATCAGATCTCTTCTTTCATTTTTCACAGGCCTTCCTAAAAATGAAAGAAGCGATCTGATTGGTTGCTATGGGCAACTGGGCAACTTTTCCTCTGCACAGGTTTTGATAAATCTCCCCCATAGATTAGAAAGGGGGCTTGACGCCCCCGCCGCTCCGTGCCACATAAGAAGACACCGTTCTTATAAATGGCACACGTTACAGATACATTGATCCCTCAACTTACAATGGCCTCAACATGCAATAGTTTCAGCATACAATGGTCTTTTCTGGACCATTGTAACTTGAAACCAGACTCAACATACAATGCTATGGAATCTGCGAAACGTGTCAATGGCTGGAAGAACCGACCAATCAGAATGGACATTTCACTGGTAAAACCCCTGTACTCCTAAAGTGCATGCACTGACTGGTGTCTGCTAGCGCCCCCTACAGTACAGGGAGGTATTACATGTTCTGTACTCTTTACCTGTATTACTGAAGTGTATGCACTGACTGATGTCTAGTAGCGCCCCCTACAGTACAGGGAGGTATTACATGTTCTGTACTCTTTACCTGTATTACTGAAGTGCATGCACTGACTGGTGTCTGGTAGCGCCACCTACAGTACAGGGAGGTATTACATGTTCTGTCCTCTTTACCTGTATTACTGAAGTGTATGCACTGACTGGTGTCTGGTAGCGCCCCCTACAGTACAGGGAGGTATTACATGTTCTGTACTCTTTACCTGTATTACTGAAGTGTATGCACTGACTGGTGTCTGGTAGCGCCCCCTACAGTACAGGGAGGTTTTACATGTTCTGTACTCTTTACCTGTATTACTGAAGTTTATGCACTGACTGATGTCTGGTAGCACCACCTACAGTACAGGTAGGTATTACATGTTCTGTCCTCTTTACTTGTATTACTGAAGTGTATGCACTGACTGGTGTCTGGTAGCGCCTCCTACAGTACAGGGTGGTATTACATGTTCTGTACTCTTTACCTGTATTACTGAAGTGCATGCACTGACTGGTGTCTGGTAGCGCCCCCTACAGTACAGGGAGGTATTACATGTTCTGTACTCTTTTACCTGTCCCAGGGTTAGCTGCTCCTTTGGACATCAGGTGAGGGCGGCTCCATTTTCCTTTTTTTTTAGGACATTGTGTGTTCTTTACAGGACCCTGAAGAAGCTTATGTCCTCTACATAGACCAGTGTTTCCCAAAGAGGGTGCCTCCAGCTGTTGCAAAACTACAACTCCCAGCATGCCCGGACAGCCTTTGGCTGTCCGGGCATGCTGGGAGTTGTAGTTTTGCAACAGCTGGAGGCACCCTGGTTGGGAAACACTGAAATAGACAGTGATTACAGCTCCCAGCAGATCTTTCTTACTTTTATATATAAGGATTTGCTTTATCTATATTAGTTATCTACTTATTTATCTTTAATCCTCACGTCTTCCTATTTTTGGATGACATTTTGGTGCCTTTAGAACCAATTACCAGGTTCCCATAGAGTTCTGGTCTCAACATACAATGGTTTCAACATACAATGGTCGTCCCGGAACCAATTAATATTGTAACTTGAGGGACCACTGTATTATATATTCTTTCCGTCAAAACAACGGACATGGTGGCGGATCCCGACCCTCTCTACAACATGTAAACGGGGTCCGTTGTGTCCTAATGGTTTCCATCATGCAACATATCCAGTGCGCCATACGGTGGAAAGTGGCGTAAAAAAAACGGAAAGCTTGCTGTTGGCACGAGATCCGGTATGTATTACGGCCAGCCTCCTGCCACTAATACCGCAGGCACTGACACCGCGCAACCGCATGTTACCGTGACTGAACTACTTAAAAGGGAGCTCCGGTACTTAGCACAGGATAGGGGATAAGTGTCTGACCGCTGGAACCCCACTCAACCTCCTGCCCGGCGACCCCGACTCTTCCTATGTACGGAGGGGTCATCGTTCCATGCACGGAGCCAGGCCTGATGCAAGGATTTTTGCCACCCCGCCCATTGGCTGCTCCCAATGTATGGAGGCGCACATGATGTTGGACTGATCTGACTAGAGATGAGCGAACTTACAGTAAATTCGATTCGTCACGAACTTCTCGGCTCGGCAGTTGATGACTTATCCTGCGTAAATTAGTTCAGCCTTCAGGTGCTCCCGTGGGCTCGAAAAGGTGGATACAGTCCTAGGAAAGAGTCTCCTAGGACTGTATCCACCTTTTCCAGCCCATCGGAGCACCTGAAAGCTGAACTCATTTATGCAGGGAAAAGTCATCAACTGCCGAGCCGAGAAGTTCGTGACGAATCGAATTTACTGTAAGTAAGTAAGATCTCTAGATCTGACCTTAGTGATCGATCCTGTCTGCCTCAGATGTGGCGCTGCATGCCGGGTGGGGTGGGGGGTAGCATGGCATGGTTTTGCTTGATGGGCAGGTGCTTCAGATGATGGATAACGTTATTGCAGCTGATAGAGCGGCGCTCCCATTAAGAGGGCGCTCTAGGCAGCTGCTTATTTTGCCTATAGGCAAAGCGGGCACTGCACGGAGCTGTATTGACCACCACACAAAGCTTTGGGCGACCCACTTCAGATCCCCTTTAAAGGGGTACTCTACTGGAAAACATTTTTTTTTTTTTATCAACTAGTGCCAGAAAGTTATACAGATTTGTAAATTACTTTTATCTAAAAATCTTGATCCTTCCAGTACTTATCAGCTGCTGTATGCTCCACAGGAAGTTGTGTAGGTCTTCCCAGTCTGACCACAGTGTTCTCTGCTGCCACCTCTGTCTGTGTCAGGAACTGTCCAGAGTAGGAGTAAATGCCCAAAGCAAACCACTCCTGCTCTGGACAGTTCCTGACATGGACAGAGGTGTCAGCAGAGAGCACTGTTGTTTGACAGAAAGGAAATTAAAAAAAGAAAATAACTTAATGTGGAACATACAGCAGCTGATAAGTACTGGAAGGATTAAGATTTTTAAATAGAAGTAATTTAGAAATCCCAAAAGTTGACATTTTAATATAGGGGTGATACTGCAGGTCACTTCTGGGGATCTCTATTAATGAGCTTAAAGGGGTTAACTGGGGCATAAAATGTATTGGGATCACACGGGGTCCACTGAGACTCCCGCAATCACCCCCTACCCCCCCCCCCCCCCCCCGCAATCAGACACTTATTCCCTATTCTGTTTATAGAGATACAAGATAACCTCTTAAAGGGGTACTTTGCCCCAAGACATCTAATCCCCTCTTTAAAGGGTTACTTTGCCCCAAGACATCTAATCACGGGGGTCCCGCCGCTGGGGACCCCGTGATCTCGGCTGTGGCACCCTAGACATCCGGTGCACGGAGCGAACTTCGCTTCATGCCGGATGACTGGCAATGCGGGGCAGATGCTCGTGATGTTTACGGTCACACCGCTGGTAATGTCACGGCCACGCCCCTCAATGCAAGTTTATGGGAGGGGGCGTGATGGTCTTCACACCCCCTCCCATAGACTTGCATTGAGGGGGCATGGCCGTGACGTTACGAGCCTCCAGCACTGCACCCGACACTCTAAACGAAAGCCGGGTGCAGCAGGGAGATTGCGGGGGTCCCCAGCAACGAGACCCACGCGATCAGACATCTTATCATCTATCCTCTGGATAGGGAGTAAGATGTCTAGGGGCGGAGTACCCCTTTAAGCCAAATTGAGCTGCAAAGAATGTCTCTTGCACTGGAGAACTGAACACATCCATAGATTACTTGGTCACCGCATTGATTTTAATGACTATTGTGTAATACTTAACTTGCCCTGTTGTAGCGCTGGGGAGAAACTGAACCCTTATGTCACCTTTCTTGCCAAAACATACCGGCCATGCTCATTTGAATAATTATTTATATATGCGTGACATCACAGGATAGACATATGTGGGGGAAATTTTGTCCTATTCTGACCCCTATAACTTTTTTATTTCTTCTTATACAGGGATGTATGAGGGTCATTTTTTGTGCCCAGATCTGTAGTTTTTAGCAGGACCATTTTTGTTTTGATGTGATTTTTTGACCGTTTTCTCCAGCAAATTCGGGAATTGCAGTTAGTTACAAACTACAACTCCCAGCATGCCCTGATTCAACCTGTGGCTCAGCAGCTGCCACAAATGAAAACTACAACTCCCAGCATGTTGGACTATATAGTAGTATATAGTATAGGTCAGTGTTTCCCAACCAGGGGTGCCTCCAGCTGTTGCAAAACTACAACTCCCAGCATGTTAGACTATATAGTAGTATATCGTATAGGTCAATGTTTCCCAATCAGGGGAGCCTCCAGCTGTTGCAAAACTCCCGATCCCTTTGGATCCCCTATAGGTGATGAGTGTCCTTTATTGGGAAATCCCTCTATGGGGCTAAGTTTCCACTTGTTTTTATTTATTTTATTTTTTTTGGGGGAGGGGGGAACGCCAAGAAGAACGCCAATTCTGTCGCATGGCGTTTTTTTTTTGCCAAGAACCACTGCGGCCAGATGTTAGCTGTAAAAAAGGATTTTTTAATCCTTTTGCCGTTTTTCAGCTCCTCGGTGGTTTTGCAAAGTCAAAAGGTTTTGTTGAGCCTATGGCGTTTATTTCCCTGAAATCTTGGCGTTTTTCTCCCATAGAAGTCTATGGGAGTAAAAAAAAACGCCAAGAAAAACGACATGTGGGTTTTAACGTTGGCATTTTTGCAGGCGATTTTTAAAAAAAAAAATCAAAAAAATGATGGAGATACCTTTTTTTTATAAAATTTGGGAGGATAACATTAAAAAAAATTAAAAAAGTTACAGTTGTGATGGAAAAAATTATATTTAACAAAATGTATCTTTATTATAACAAATTTTTAATACATTTTTAAACAGGGATCAATTTATGTGGGCGGGCAGGACACTAAAAATGTAGCCCATAATCATAAAAATGTAGTGTGTGTTTCACTTTTTTTTTTTTCTAAATTTTTTAAGTAGTACTACTACTCTTAGCATTGAACACACTGTTCCATGATGGGAGTAGTAGTACCTGTACTAATTGACCGATCGCCTGTGTCACTCCTGACACCCGTTGCTATCCTCCTGTATAATGTATAGATGCGGCGGCCGCTCTTCTATGGTCCCCAGCACTGCCGTATATATACACATATTCATATTTCCCGCAGAGAGCTGTGATTGGTCAGATGGTTCCAGCCAATCACAGCTCTCTGTGGGAAATATGAATATGTGTATACATATACATCAGTGCAGGGGACCATAGAAGAGCGGCCGGCTGCATCTATATATTAAACAGGAGGATCACAGCGGGTGTCAGGAGTGACATTCGCTGCAATCTGTCTATTAATGCAGGTACTACCGCTCCCAGCATATAGCAGTGTGTGCTCCATGTTGGGAGCAGTAGTACCTGCAGTTAAGGACAGATCACAGCGGATGTCACTCCTGACACCAGCTGCGATCATCCTTCATCCCTGAGCTGCGGAGCGGCTCTCTCCTGCGCTCGCGTCTCTGCTCTGTACTCCAGCCTGCCACTCACCATACATATTTCCCATTGAGAGCTGTGATTGGCTGCCACCATCCGACCAGTCTCCACTCTGGGCGAGAAATATGGTGCAGAGATGCGGAGCGCTGTATAAAGCCGCTCCACATCTCTGCTATATTATGGACGATTGTAGCAGGTGTCAGGAGTGACACCGGGGGCGATCTGTTAATTAGTATAGGAACTACTATTCCCATCATCAAACAGTGTGTTCCATGCTGGGAGTAGTAGTAGTACTACCTAAAAAAGAAAGAAAAAAAGAAAGGAAAAAAAAAAAAGTGAAAAACACACACTACATTTGTATTATTGTAGTACATAAATTAATTAAAATTTCTGTTTTAAAATGTATTAAAATTTTGTTATACATTTTTTTTATTTTGTTAAATACATGTTTTTTTTCCATCACTACTGCATCCTTTTTTTTTTTTTTTTTTTTTTGGTACCCAACAAATTTTGAAAAAAAATGCCAAAGGGGCAAAAAATGCAATTTCCACTCGAATGCCAAAAAATTGCGCTGGCGTTTTTTCAGGGTTTTTTTACACAAAAAAAAAGCAGGAAAAAAAAAACAGGTGGAAACTTAGCCTAAGGGTATGTTCACATGGGCGGATTATCTGTGGAATTTCCACAGTGTATTTGCTGCGGAAAATCTGATGAAGATTTTGCTACTATTGACTTTATTGGGTCAGCAGAAAATCCGCAATAGAGGCAGATGTCCACATTTTCCTTTTGACCTATTAAAGTCAATGGCAGCAAAATCCGCTGCAGATTTTCCGCAACATATACGCTGCGGAAATTCCACAGGTAATCCGCCCGTGTGAACATACCCTTATAGTGGATTACGTCCTAAAAAAACCCAAAAAAAAACATAAAAGGAGGGAAAATGCAGCAGTGTAGGCCGGAGCCTGGCAGGTTGCAGGTGCTGTGCCCCGGGGCGCCCTCCCCTCCTGCAGGCAATCATCTCTCTGAACTTTGGAGATAAGTTCTTTGAACGCGGCAACGAATGCAAATGTGACTTATTACAGAGCAGACCTGTTCCCTCCTGAGGTTCTCACCCCATAAACAGCTGTTTGACCCGGACTACGACATCTGCCGCTCTCCCACTCTGCACAATTTCATTTCTGGTTTTACTTTATTTTTATTTTATTTTAGAATTTTTTCGGAACAGATGTCCCCTTAATTGAAATCCCATAAATGTTATATTTCCAAAACAACAAATATTCCAGTCATTTCCTTCTTCCGCTGATACTTCCAGATTGTGCCGCACGTGTTTTTCCGAACGAATGAATCAAATGCGCTATTACTTCTCGCGGCTATTCTTTGTATTTATCGTATCAGAATCTTATTAGGAGTGACGCACGTATCAATAATCCTATAGATCCCTGTCTACAGTACAGTCATCCCATCATCACGTCCAGATATCCATGGAATTAGGGTGGCCACCTGGCCGGTATTTTGGCCACCCTGACGGTAATTTTATATTAAAAATACCAGCAATGCAATGGCCGGTTTTTATTCAACCAATCTATACTATACCAGTGTTTCCCAACCAGAGCGCCTCCAGCTGTTGCAAAACTACAACTCCCAGCATGCCCGGACAGCCAACGGCTGTCCGGGCATGCTGGGAGTTGTAGTTTTGCCACAGCTGGAGGCACCCCTGGTTGGAAAACACTGACCTATACTATATACTACTATATAGTCCAACGTGCTGGGAGTTGTAGTTTTGCAACAGCTGGAGGCACCCCTGGTTGGAAAACACTGACCTATACTATATACTACTATATAGTCCAACGTGCTGGGAGTTGTAGTTTTGCAACAGCTGGAGGCACCCCTGGTTGGAAAACACTGACCTTTACTATATACTACTATATAGTCCAACGTGCTGGGAGTTGTAGTTTTGCAACAGCTGGAGGCACCCCTGGTTGGAAAACACTGACCTATACTATATACTACTATATAGTCCAATGTGCTGGGAGTTGTAGTTTTGCAACAGCTGGAGGCCCCTCATGGTTGGAAACACTGACCTATACTATATACTACTATATAGTCCAACATGCTGGGAGTTGTAGTTTTGCAACAGCTGGAGGCCCCTCATGGTTGGGAAACACTGACCTATACTATATACAGTACTACTATATAGTCCAACATGCTGGGAGTTGTAGTTTTGCAACAGCTGGAGGCCCCCCATGGTTGGGAAACCCTGACCTATACTATATAGTCTAACATGCTGGGAGTTGTAGTTTTGCAACAGCTGGAGGCACCCCTGGTTTGGAAACACTGACCTATAGTATATACTACTATATAGTCCAACTTGCTGGCAGTTGTAGTTTTGCAACAGCTGGAGGCACCATTGTTGGGAAACACTGACCTATAGTATATACTACTATATAGTCCAACTTGCTGGCAGTTGTAGTTTTGCAACAGCTGGAGGTACCTCTGGTTGGGAAACAATGATCTATAATAGATACTACTATATAGTCCAACTTGCTGGGAGTTGTAGTTTTGCAACAGCTGGAGGTACCTCTGGTTGGGAAACACTGATCTATACTAGATACTACTATATAGTCCAACATGCTGGGAGTTGTAGTTTTCGTTTGGGGCAGCTGATGACTGCTGAGCCACAGGCTGTATCAGATCGCTTCTTTCATTTTTGAAAAGGCCTGTGAAAAATGAAAAGCGATCTGATTGGTTGCTATGGGCAACTGGACATCTTCTCCTCTTGACGGGTTTTGATAAATCTTCCCCTAATCTTCCTGGGTGGTCATGTAGGCTTCCTGGTTTATGAATGTAATGCCAGGACCACAGTGAAGACTGGCACTGTTCTGAAGGAGAAATCCAATGGACAATGGAACTGACAGTGCCATCGGAAAATTTTCATACCCTTTCACTTTTTTCACATTTTGTTATGTTACTGCCTTATTCTAAAATTAAGGGAAAAAAATAAATTTTCCCTCAACATTCTGCAACCAATACTCCTTGATTGGAGTCACCTGTGGTAAATTCAGCTGATTGGACAGGATTTCGGAAGACACAGCCCTGATTTCAGCCGACAATGTATATCAGAGCAAAAACCAAGCCATGAGGTAGAAAGGACTGCCTGTAGAGTTCAGAGACCGGATTGTGTGGAGCCACAGATCTGGAGGAGGTAAAAATGTATGCCAATGTGGGTGTTGGTTCCGCTGTTGGTCCATTGTGGAGTTTTTCTCTCTTGACGTCAATAGGGAAATAAATGTTGAATAAATCTACAGTTTCACATGGATCAGCAATTTATTTCGGGTACATTTACTGTACTGGAATCCACCATGAGATTATATTCAAAATTGACAATTCATCCGTTCACATTCTATTATAGTCCATGGAAAAGCGTCCGTCAGTGCGCACATTGTATAAGAATACGAACGTATGTCATTCTAATGTTGGAATTTCTGCCATTTTTTCCATGATCGCTTTTCCATAGACTTTAATTGAGAGCTTTCCAAATTTTCTATTTTGGGAACACCCTTTTTTAGACATATAGGGGGAGGTTTATCAAAACTTGTGAAGAGGAAAGGTTGTCCAGTTACCCATAGCAACCAATCAGATGGCTTCTTTCATTTTTCATAGGCCTCTTTAAAAATTAAAGAAGTGATCTGATTGGTTGCTATGAGCACCTGCACCGCTCTTCCTCTACACAGGTTTTGATATTTCTCCCTCATATAATTTGGGGACACATCCCTTCCCATACCACTTGCCCATATCATGTTGTACATCCCACAACGCATGATGTGATACCAGTATCTTCATTAAAAATGTGGTAACTACCCCCCTGTGCCATTTCATCACCCCCTTCGTCCTTCCCTGTGCCATTTCATCACTCCCTTCATCCCCCCCTGTGCCATTTCATCACCCCCTTCATACCCCCTGTGCCATTTCCTCACCCCCTTCGTCCTTCCCTGTGCCATTTTATCACCCCCTTCACACACCCCCTGTGCCATTTAATCACCCCCTTCACCCCCCCCTGTGCCATTTCATCATCCATTCATACCCCCATGTGCCATTTCATCATCCCTTCATACCCCCCTGTGCCATTTCATCACCCCTTTCATACCCCCTGTGCCATTTCATCATCTTCCCCTGTGCCATTTCATCATCCCTTCATCCCTCCTGTGCCATTTCATCACCCCTTCATACCCCCCTGTAACATTTCATCACCCCCTTCATACCCCCCTGTGCCATTTCATCTCCCCCTTCATCCTTCCCTGTGCCATTTCATCACCCCCTTCACACACCCCTGTGCCATTTCATCACCCCTTCATCTCCCCCTATACCATTTCATCACCCCTTCATCTCCCCTGTGCCATTTCATAACCCCCTTCATACCCCCTGTGCCATTTCATCACCCCCTTCATACCCCCCTTTGCCATTTCATCACCCCTTCATACTCCCTGTGCCCTTTCATCACCCCCTTCACACACCCCTGTGCCATTTCATCACCCCCTTCATACTCCCTGTGCCATTTCATCACCCCCTTCACACACCCCCTGTGCCATTTCATCACCCCTTCATACCCCCCCCCTTTGCCATTTCATCTCCCACTTCATATCCCCCTTTTGCCATTTCATCACCCCTTCACTCCCCCTGTACCATTTCATCACACCCTTCATACCCCCTGTGCCATTTTATCACCCCTTCATTCCTCCTGTGCCATTTAATGACCCCTTCATACCCCCTGTACCATTTCATCACCCCTTCATACCCCCCCTTGTGCCATTGTCAGTCCCAGCAGCCACCGCTGCTCACACATTTAAAGTGGCCACATCACTGACTGCCTGTTCAAGATCAGCAGAACGGTAACCAGTGGCGGCTGCTGCTGCAGTACGGGACAGTCCCACAACACCCCTGGGGACTGACGCAGACACACTAATGTGTCCTGACACCCAGTTTGGGAAGCCCTGCTTTAGTAGAAGACATTATGGGGTGAATTTATCAACTGGTGTGCATCTGCATCTGGTATTTTGCTCATTGACTTAGACTATCATGTAATCTTGTTATGTTTTACTGCATTGGCTTCACATTTTTCTTTTTGTGGGCATGGTTAGAAGAAGCACCATTTTTTGTGCATGTACTCAAGTGACTAGCTGGCATAGGAATGTGTGTGAGATTTTCACCCTTTTTTACACTATCCAGGGACTTCCTGTCATTTACACAAATTTAGTGTTATGTGCCAGATAATACATTTTGAGCAGCAACGAGGAAAATCACACACTTGCCTTGCCCACATTTCATGTTCTGCCCTCTCAGGCCCTATAAGGTTTGCATGGAGTGTTCTTTAAATGGGCACTGTCATGAAAACAAATTTTTGCTATTGCACTCCTTATGGTAAATAAAAATAAAAGTATTTAGTTTTATACAAATTAAGTTTTCTAAATTTATTTGTGTTTAAAAAAGCTGCCACTAGGTATCTCCCTACTTGTCCAAAGCACATTCCCCCCCCCCCCCCCCCATCTCTTGCACAGACTTTGGACTGCTGGCCTGGCAGAAGTCCAAAATCAGGAAATGCAGTCTGGAGTGCTGAGGGGAGGGAGTGTAGCCTTAGCCAATCACAGCTCATCTCACACTGAACTGCTCTGGGCTGTGTGTAGCCGAGTGAGGGAGGAAGTTCTCCCCTGTATGGCTTCAGATGATGTCACGCCTGCTGGGGAACGCCCCTTCCCAGTCTGTGAATCTGACTGAGCAGAAAATACAGAGCAATATCAAGGCAGAAAACTAAAAAATAATAAAAATAAAGGCGGGGGTGGTTTATCATGATGGGGGCAGTGATCTGGGGGGATTATAACATTTAACAAGATCATGAGAGATACATTTTGTTTGCTCCTTCCATAGCGTATGTATTGCATCTTCCTATGGTTGAAGTAGAAAGCGAAGCCCTTAATGTTACAGGATTCTTTAAGAAATATCTTACAGGCTTTATGTCTGTAAAGACATTAGAACCTTAGAACCTTTTTTATTGCTCTGTAGATTTCCTCTTTGTATTACTGCACTGGGGTCATGGGGTCCATCCCGGCCAGGAATCAGACCACACGGATACTCTATCTTCTTCCAGTATTTGTATGGGTTTCCTCCAGGAAATCTGGTTTCTTCCCACAGTCCAACAACATAGTGGTAGGTTAACTGGCTTCCTATGAAAATATCTGTATTAGGTCTATGTGGTCTGGACGTTAGGACGGGTGAGGACGTGTGCATGAACAGATAGCTAAATATTACTGAGTGCAGGACCCCACTGCTGACACAGAGAATTAAAAAACAAGACTACATTTTGCCAAAATTAACTTAAGTCCAAATCCTTCTGGGAAAACGTCTTGTGGACAGATGAGACCAAGATAGAGCTTTTTGGTAAAGCACATCATTCTACTGTTTACTGAAAACAGAATGAGGCCTACAAAGAAAAGAACACAGTACCTACAGTGAAATATGGGGGAGGTCAGTGATGTTTTGGGGTTGTTTTGCTGCCTCTGGCACTGGGGGCCTTGAATGTGTACAAGGCATCATGAAATCTGAGGATTACCAATGGATTTTGGGTCGCACTGTACAGCCCAGTGTCAGAAAGCTGGGTTTGTGTCCGAGATCTTGGGTCTTCCAGCAGGACAATGACCCCAAACATACATCAAAAAGCCCCCAGAAATGGATGGAAACAAAGCGCTGGAGAGTTCTGAAGTGTCGGCAATGAGTCCAGATCTAAATCCCATTGATCACCTGTGGAGAGATCCTTAAATTATTGTTGGGAAAAGGCGCCTTCCAATAAGAGAGACCGGGAGCAGTTTATAAAGTAAGAGAGTGGTCCAACATTCCGACTGAGAGGTGTATCGCAATATTTCATGAATATATAGATGAATATTCGTCCTATATTCGCAAATTTTGCATATTCGTTATATTCGCATATTCGTTTATGTGAATATTCGTGTATTCGAGGAAGAAAACAGTGCGGGGGTGGGCAACTTTACTATTGGTTGCTAGGGATGTTGTTGATAACCACTGACAAGTGTATTTGCATCATTCTAATTGGCCCACAAGTGAAAAGAAGGAATATGCGAATATACGGAAAAAAGTTAATATATTCGTAATTTCGAATATACAGCGAATATATTTGCGAATTTACGATATTCGCGCTAAAAATTTGAAATGCGAATATTCGCGCCCAACACTAAACAGGAAGAAGACAGAAATTTTGGGGACTAGACGAAGCTGAACGGGAGATGCTGGGGACCTGGTCTAGCTAAGTAGAACCTCTTGAATATTACTTTTGAATAAACTGTCACTTACTTTGTACCAAATTGTAAATAAAGCTGGACAGATTATAATTGAATGACCTCTTCAGTATGAGGCTCCTGTAAAAGTTGCATGAAATTTTTGAATATTTCCCGCTGGTTGGATTTGAACACGTGAAGCCAACACTGACCACTGTGCTACCGAGACTGATCTCCAGGAGTCAATTTAAAGGGGTACTCCGGTGGAAAACATTTTTTTTTTAGGTGCCAGAAAGTTAAATAGATTTGTAAATGACTTCTATTAAAAAATCTTTACCCTTCAAGTACTTTTTAGCAGCTGTATGCTACAGAGAAAATTCTGTTCTTTTTGAATATCTTTTTTTTTTTCTTGTCCACAGTGCTCTCTGCTGACACCTCTGACCATATCAGGAACTGTCCAGAGCAGCATAGGTTTGCAATGGGGATTTTCTCTTGCTCTGGACAGTTCCTGATAACGGGCATCAGGTGTCAGCAGAGAGCACTTTGGACAAGACAAAAAAGAAATTAAAAAAGAACAGAATTTCCTCTGTAGCATACAGCTGCTAAAAAGTACAGGAAGGGTAAAGATTTTTTAATAGAAGTCATTTACAAATCTGTTTAACTTTCAGGCATCAGTTCATAAAAAAAAAAATATATATATATATATATGTTTTCCACCGGAATACCCCTTTAAAGTGTCTGGTGGGATACTCACAAAGCCAAGAAAACAATAGCATGCACTCACCGCTAGATATGTGTCTATAAGCCCAGGAGTCCGGGACCACCGGGAGACATCACGAGATGTATCGAAGTGCTCAGAGGCAACGCCGGCTGGCGTTGCCTCTGAGCACTTCGATACATCTCGTGATGTCTCCCGGTGGTCCCGGACTCCTGGGCTAATGGAAACGTATCTAGCGGTGAGTGCCTGTTATTGTTTTCTTGGCTTTGTGATTTACCGATCCTTCACCTAGATTACGTGCACCCCGCAGGTGTCATCTTTATATCACCGGACCCTGGATGGAGGAAGTCTATATGCACTGATATATGTGCGTCACCGACGAATATAGCTGCCAATCGGTGTATCCTCCCCTTTATTCCTCTATATAGCCTAGTCTGGTGGAATAATGTCTTTGAGTAAACCTAAAATGCTCCTCGTATATGACTTTTGATCTGTGGTTATATCTTTTGTTATCATCGTAGAACAAGTCCCAAGAGTTAAGGTCACTCCCAACCGGCAGCTCATGGAGGTTCCTTAAAAAGAACCTGTCACCCGTACTTGTAGCTGTCAAATCAATCACATGACTACTCACCTGGACCACAACCCCCCAGGGTGGACTTTCATGTCTGGTTTTGCATTCTGTTTTGCTCGTGTGATCAGCTGAAATTCTAGCTGGAAGCTCCTCAAGTCTGGACATCAAATGTCGCCGTTCACACGGCCGATCTATATTCTCACTTTGTACAAGTGGACGCCTTTGTTTCTCTTCAAAAGGAGAAAATAAATGAGTCTTAATGACTTTGAAAGAAAATGGAGTTTATCTTCTCAGGTTATCGCCGACGTGTTCAGGTCACTTCTTATTTATTGTTACTTGTTCTTATAGTACAGACAGGTTTCATTTTCATCCATAATTATTTTATCTTTTCACATACGGTATATATATATATATTATTTATTTTTTATTTACTTACTTTTATTTTTTTTTTTTCAATACTATTTTATTGGTACAAGTGATTTCCTGTTACTTAGGACTTAAAATAAAAAAAATTTAAAAATAAAAACAACAAACAGCACAAATATTAAATGAAAAATGCATTTGAATAAACATATTTAATTTGTCAAAAATAAATGGTATTTCAATTTTAATTTAAAAAAATCTAAAATATTTTTCAAATTTAATTGAAATGCCGTTTATTTTTAATAAATTAAATATTTTTATTGAAATTCAATTTTTATCTAATATATGTTGTTGTTTTTTCTTTTTTAAGTCCTAAGTGACAGGAAATTATTTCTGCCAATTTTTGTGACTTTTCTGTATCTATATAAAATGTATAAACTATCTATAGTACATAAGCTACTAAGTAGATGTTGTTGTTTTTTTCCCATTTTTTCTTGTTGTCTTCTTATTTCTTTAACATACACTGTTACTACAGATCTTTTACACTTATATAGCAATATAGCGCTCTCTCTCTCTCTTTCTCTTGTTTCTCTCATCTCTCTCTCGTCTCTCTCGTCTCTCTCTCTCTCGTCTCACTCGTCTCTCTCTCTCTCGTTTCGCTCGTCTCTCTCTCTCTAGTCTCTCTCAACTCTCTCTCGTCTCTCTCATCTCTCGTCTCTCTCGTCTCCCTCATCTCTCTCTCGTCTCTCTCGTCTATCTCTCGTCTCTCTCTCTCTCGTCTCACTCGTCTCTCTCTCGTTTCGCTCGTCTCTCTCTCTCTAGTCTCTCTCAACTCTCTCTCGTCTCTCTCATCTCTCTCTCTCTCGTCTCTCTCTCTCGTCTCTCTTGTCTCCCTCATCTCTCTCTCTCTCGTCTCTCTCTCTCTCTCTCTCTATATATATATATATCTCAATAGTATTTAACCTCTCACCTTTTAGTAACCTGTGATATTGAAAAAAACAACATAGGAGGCCTCGTGGTGACAGCAGAAGGTCCGCCATAACAATACCAGTCACAATATCCCCTAAACAATGACAGTCAAAGGAACCCCCATAATATTTTCAGTCACTGGACTCCAATAACAATGTCAGCCATAAGACCCCTATAACAATGACAGTCGCAGGACCCCCATAATAGTATCAGTCACATGACCCCAATAACAATGCCAGAAATAAGACCCCCCCCAAAACAGGGACAGGCGCAGGACCCCCATAACAGTGGCAGTCATAAGACCCCCATAACAGCGCAAGAACCCCATAACAGTGAAAGCCACAGAAACTTCATACCAATACTAGTCACAATACCCCCATAATAGTGACAGTAACAGGACACCCATAACAATGTCAGTCATAAGATCCCTATAAAAGTAACAGCAAATTACCTTAATAACAATGCTAGTCAAAATACCCCCCATAACAGTTATATTTACAGGAACCCCATAACAATACTCATCACAATACCCAATAATGACAGTAACAGGTCCTCCAAAACGATGTGGGTCATAGCACCCCCATTAGTGCAACAGTCAAAGTACCTCCACAACAATGTCATTTACAAGATGCCTATAACAGTAACAATAACAGATCCTCATAACAGTGGCAGACACAGAGTTTGGGAACCCAATAACAATGCTGCTCATAAGGCCCCCATAACAGTAACAGTCACAGGACCCCCATGAAAATTCCGCTCATAAGACCTACATAACAGTGACAGCGTCATAGGAACCCCATAACAATACTAATCACAATACCCCAATAGCAGTGAGAGTTACAGAATGCCCATAAAAATGCCGGTCATAAGACCCCAATAATGGTGACATCCTTCATAACAATGCCAGTTACAAGACCCTTATAACAGTGACAGTCACAGGAACCCCATCACAATGCCAGTCACCCTTAAAATAGTGACAGTCACAAAAGGGCTGCCAGTGTATAATACAAAAATACCTACAAGTGCCAGAGTTTGTCACCTATGTTCTAAACTCACCGATGCCAGATTCTACAGGACGACCCAAAAAGAGTCTAGAAACAATATAAGATTTTTCTGGTGTTAATCTTTGACAAGTTGAACATCTATCCAGAAGAGCTTCCCCTAAAAACAGTAATAAGAGACCCACTAACACGACTAATGAGACTGAGCTGTAATACCAGACATAACCCATTGGCATTAAAGGGGTATTCTGGGTTTATACATCTCATCTTATTCTTTGTATTGGGAAAAAGATGTATGATCACAAGGGTCCCGCCACTGGGGACCCCTGCTATCTTGGTGCAGCCCCCGGCATTCTGTGCCGGGCGCTGCTTCCGAGACGGGGATGTGATGTCACGGTCACGCCAAGCCCCCTCCATTCATGTCTATGGGAGGGCGTGTGACGGCCGCCATGCCCCTCCCATAGACATGAATGGAGGGGGCGTGGTGTGGCGTCACTAGGGGGCATGACCATAACGTCACGTCCCTGACACAGAATGGCAGGGGCTGCACCGAAATCACGGGGGTTAGGGCCAGATTAAGGCTGCCTGGAATACGGAGCACTTCATTATGATGCCTCCCCCCGACAGTTCCCCCACATTAGGTGCAGTATAGTTCCCCACATTAGGTGCAGTATAAGTCCCCGCACATTAGGGGTGCAGTACAGTTCCCACACATTAGAGGTGCAGTACAGTTCCCCCACATTAGGGGTGCAGTACAGTTCCCCCTCATTAGGTGCAGTACAGTTCCCCCACATTAGGTGCAGTATAGTTTCCCCACATTAGGTGCAGTATAGTTCCCCCACATTAGGTGCAGTATAGTTCCCCACATTAGGTGCAGTATAGTTCCCCACATTAGGTGTAGTACAGTTCCCCACATTAGGTGCAGTACAGCTCCCCCCATTAGGTGCAGTATAGTTTCTCCACATTAGGTGCAGTACAGTTCCCCCCACATTAGGTGCAGTACAGTTCCCCCACATTAGGTGCAGTACAGTTCCCCTACATTAGGTGCAGTACAGTTCTCCCACATTAGGTGCAGTACAGTTCTCCCACATTAGGGGCAGAACAGTTCCAAACATTAGGTGCAGTATAGTTTCCCCACATTAGGTGCAGTACAGTTCCCCCACATTAGGTGTAGTACAGTTCCCCACATTAAGTGCAGTATAGTTCCCCACATTAGGTGCTGTATAGTTCCCCCCATTAGGTGCAGTCTAGTTCCCCAAATTAGGTGCAGTACAGTTCCCCACATTAGGTGCAGTACAGTTCCCCACATTAGGTGCAGTATAGTTCCCCCACATTAGGTGCAGTACAGTCCCCCACATTAGGTGCAGTACAGTTCCCCCCACATTAGGTGCAGTATAGTTCCCCCACATTAGGTGCAGTACAGTTCCCCCACATTAGGTGCAGTATAGTTCCCCACATTATGTGCAGTATAGTTCCCCACATTAGGTCCAGTATAGTTCCCCCACATTAGGTGCAGTATAGTTCCCCCACAGACATACAGCCTTCAGACATATACAGTGTATAGCTGGAGGCTGTATGCCCCCAGTGTTTCGACCACCACTCCTCCGCTCCAGGGTCACGATCTACTGCTATGGCCTATGGGCCATAGTAGTAGGTCCCGGGACTGGAGAGGAGCGGTGGTCGGAACACTGAAGATGACGTGCTGGTGAGTGGAGACTTACCATATCCACGCGTCCTCCTCACTGCTCCGCTCTGCTCTTTTGCTCTGCCCTACCTCCCGGTGGCCCCTGTGTTTTTAAAGTTAACGCAGGGCCGCAAAGAGGTAAGCGGGACCCGGAGCAGGCGCTCCATGAGCGCCAATGATGATCCGGCCCTGACGGGGGTCCCCAGCAGCGTTAAAGGGGTATTCTGGGTTTATACATCTTATCTTATGTTTTGGATAGGGGAAAAGATGTATGATCGCAAGGGTCCCGCCACTGGGGACCCCTGCTATCTCGGTGCAGCCCCGGCATTCTGTGCTGGGCGCTGCTTCCAAGACAGGATGTGACATCATGGTCACGCCAAGCCCCTCCATTCATGTCTATGGGAGGGGGCGTGACGGCCGTCACGCCCCCTCCCATAGACATGAATGGAGGGGGCAGGCCGTGATGTCATTAGGGGGCATGACCATAACGTCACGTCCCCGCCTCGGAAGCAGCGCCCGGCACAGAATGCCGGGCGCTGCACCGAGATCGCGGGGGTCCCCAGTGGCAGGATCCTTGCGATCATACATCTTATCCCCTATCCTTTAGATCCAGAATACACCTTTAAGAGAATATTCCTATAAATCCGTCAGTGTAAATGAGGAGATGTAGACCTTCCATGAGAACTCTATTCACATACTCGTCTATTGACACAGAAGAACAGATGTGGGGACGAGTTATTCCTCTGTGACACCGCCACCAACAAAGGCCTCTGCTGCCGCTCTCAAGAGAGTCACTGTTTCTCTTATACAGTGTCTTGTTGCAAGATCGGCAGAGGTGGCATCAATCGTCTGGAGAAATGCAACCATCTGGCGGACCCACAACATGTAATTTGGCTCTTCGAAGAGGAAGAAAAGAAGAAATGAATTTAAATCTAGAAAATTAAAAAAAATTAAAAATAATTTCTTTTTATTAAGTCCTTTCCTCATCTTTGATAAATGCCAACAGACTCCTCTGTCTTCCACCTGTGTGGTCAACAAAGGTCTAAGGTCCTGACAGCATTCATTGCCGTTTACCTTCCCCCTTAAAGGGGTACTCCACTGGAAAACATTTTATTTATTTTTAAATCAACTGATGCCAGAGAGTGAAACAGATTTCTAAATTACTTCTATTAAAAAAATTCTAATCCTACCAGTACTTATCAGCTGCGGTATGTTCCAGAAGAAGTTATTTTCTTTTTGAATTTCCTTTCTGTCTGACCACAGGGCTCTCTGCTGACACCTCTGTCCATTTTAGGAACTGTCCAGGCTAGGAGCAAATCCCCATAGCAAACCTCTCCTGCTCCGGACAGTTCCTGACATGGACAGAGGTGTCAGCAGAGAGCACTGTGGTCAGACAGAAATGACATTCAAAAAGAAAAGAACTTCCTGTGGAGCATACAGCAGCTGAGAAGTACTGGAAAAATTTAGATTTTTAAATAGAAATAATTTACAAATCTGTTTAACTTTCTGGTACCAGGTGATAAAAAAAAATAAAAAAATAAAGGTTTCCAGGGGAGTACCCCTTTAAATCATTGAAAGTGACTTTTGCCCTGTTCATCTGCAGATGGGTAATTTTTGCAGGTATTTCGGATATATTTTAATGTGTATAATGCCAGACTATAGAGCAGTTTGGTGAACTGGATGCCCTCGAAGCATTTACTGCCTTTTCCTTCGAAGCAATTGCTAAGATTTAATAAATGTCATCTTAAAATCAGGATTGGAAAATAACAAAACAACATCTCGAAACAAATAACTCTTTGCACTGAACCCAAAATTTAGTTTTTAATGTCGAGACGGAAGATATTTTAAAATGTTCTCAGCGGTCGTCCTCTTCTGGGATGATTTTTTTTTTTTTCGGGGGAAGGTGGGGGAGGCAGTGAAGGCAAATACTAAAAGTTGTTTTGAAGATCATTGTTCAACACGAATGATGTATTTGTAGTCTTAATAATACGTTTTAGAAGTTCTTCATCCTTTATTTTAATATTTGGCAACTTCATTACCATCCAACCATGTTGACCTCCAACCAAGCAGGACGAGAAGTGTCCTGACTCTCAAATGTGGAGATGATGGACGTCTATTGAAAAGTCAAATGCGTCTCGAAACGTCTTTCCAGAAATACGGCTGTTCAGATGAAATGTGGTCAGGGTTTTAGAAGGGGTAACAGGGGCAATCGCCCATGGCTTATAACATCAAGGCCGTCTCCACTGCCTTATCAACCCATGGCTACTGTAATACAGGCGTCCAGATAAAAGGAGCATCAATCACGATATTTCAGAGTTATGAACAAATTGAAAACTTTATTAGGAAATAACATATTCCATAAAAACTCTGTAGCAGGACGCGGTAATGTCAACGCATTTCGGGCCACTTTAATACAGGTGTCCAGATTATAGGAGTCCAATGGTAAGAGAGGGTCAGTGCATTGAACAGGCCGGTGCTATGTATTGTGTTCTTTGGGCACTGTATGGTTTTTATATTGATGGTCTGAGGATATGGCAACAACATATGACTGGTGGGAGGAGTCCGATAGATACCCGCACTGGCAGTAACCCCTCGAATGTTTATCCAGGCAGAGTTTTTGTATCCATGTGATGACCTGTCCATTGATTATTCTTCTATTGGCCAAACCCACCAATTTTGGCAAGATCAACAGACCATCTAATGTCCATGGTACATGTCGGATTTCAACATGCCTGAACATTTTTTTCTTGGGGGGGGGGGGGGGGGGGGGGGCAAGCTGACCCCAGAGTTTCAAATGTGTCTCAAAAGGTCTTTTAAGAAATATGGTTGTACAGATCGAATGTGGTCACATTATAGAAGGGGTAATAGGGGTGATTACTTGTACTTGACTGTCTCCGGGACTCCCATAAAGAATGCAAGTAGGAGGTGGGGGAACATGAAGATTCTGGCACCCTTTTGGAGATTGTAAGGGATAAAATGTCTGATCGTGAGGGTCCCGCCGCTGGGGACCCCCACAATCTCGGCTACAGCACCCCAGACATCCGGTGCATGGAACGAACTTCGCTCTGTGTCGGATGACTAGCGATGTGGGGCAGAGGCTCGTAACATAACGGCTACGCCCCGCTCATGATGTCACAGCCACACCCCCTCAATGGAAGTCTATGGGAGGAGGCGTGACGTCCGTGTATAATTTTTTTTCCTTCATGTAATTTTTACAATTGTTATTATAATATAGCATCATATTCAGGCCACATGAGTTCAGATGGAGAAAAATGTGTAAAAAAAAATACATTTTACATAAAAAAGGGAAAAATGATTCTTAATTGCTTAATTTAGTCATTTTTTCTAGGAAAGTGTGAATTTGGAGATTGTATAATGTATGAAAAGAACGGTTCTATATAATCTCATTATTTATCAGTATAAACACTGTCCAAATGTGTTAACAATTCAGCGCACCTTAGTAAATTACGGCATCTTTAACAAAAATAAAAATTATCACACATAATAAACTCCTTCGAGTTTTTCACGTATTAACACCTGTTTTGCATTTCTACAACTGTTCCTTTTTTTCCTGGGAAGGCAGAGGGACGCGATATTGAATGGGAGTCTTACATGTTTGGTCATTTTTGGATTTGTCTTCCCCTGAAATAATTAGTCTTAAAGGGGTACTCCCGTGGAAAACTTTATTTTTTTTTTTTTAATCAACTGGTGCCAGAAATTTAAATAGATTTGTAAATTACGTCTATTAAAAAATCTTAATCCTTCCAGTACTTATTAGCTGCTGAAAACTACAGAGGAAATGGTTTTCTTTTTGGAACACAGAGCTCTCTGCTGTCATCACGAGCACAGTGCTCTCTGCTGACATCTCTGTCCATTTTAAGAACTGTCCAGAGTAGGAGAAAATCCCCATAGCAAACATATGCTGCTCTGGACAGTTCCTAAAATGGACAGAGATGTCAGCAGAGAGCACTGTGGTCATGATGTCCACAGAGAGCTCTGTGTTCCAAAAAGAAAACCATTTCCTCTGTAGTATACAGACCCTAAAAAGTACTGGAAAGGTTAAGATTTTTTAATATAAGTAATTTACAAATCTGTTTAACTTTCTGGCACCAGTTAATAAAAAATAAATAAATCAATAAAGTTTTCCACACTAGTACCCCTTTAAAGGGAATGTGCACCAATGAACTCGCCATTTTGGCATTGGGTATAAATAAGTATAGAATTCGGTGCAGAACTCCAAATCTCCTTCTGCACAGTTATAGAAGAAAATGATGAAACTTTGCCTGCCTGCAGCCACCAATAGGGGGCGCTTACCCCTTAGGACTCATACATTGAGTTTTGGCCATTGAGAAAACTGTGAGATTTTTGCAAAAGTTGCACCTCATATGTAAAAAAAATATGTGCCAAGAAAACCGTAGCTCACTGGATTTGCTCGCGTGTAAAGCAATATACGCCGGCAAAAATGCTGTGCACCGCAACTTCTCAAAAATATAGGCCAATTAGGGGCTTGTATTAAATAGAATAGCAAAAAATTCTAGAGGAATTCCTACAATTGTTGCCACATAAACAAATACAGTTTTCTTTTGTTTTTTTTGTGTACAAATCCCTAAAATTTATGGTACCAGCTAGATTTAGGGCTTGATATATGACCTCCTGCACAAAACATATAACCAAACACTATGGAGTCATTTACTGAGGTTAAAGGGGTATTCCAGGCAAAAGCATTTTATCCCCAATCCAAAGGATAGGGGATAAGATGTCTGATCGCAGGGGGGGGGGAGGGGCGTGGCTGAGACCCCCCCCCCCATAATCTCCCTGCATAGATTGCGGGAACTGAATCTCCAGTTTTGGGAACTTTCGGGTTTCCGGAACTGGGGACGTGACGTCACGCCACGACCCCTCCATTCATGTCTATGGGAGGGGGCGTGACGGCCGTCACGCCCCCTCCCATAGACATGAATGGAGGGGGCGTGGCGTGACGTCACGTCCCCAGTTCCGGAAACCCGGAGGTTTCCGAAATTGGAGTTTCAGCACCCGCATAAAATGCGGGTGCTGCAGGGAGATTGCGGGGGGGTCTCAGCAGCGGGCCCCCCCGCGATCAGACATCTTATCCCCTATCCTTTGGATAGGGGATAAAATGTTTTTGCCCGGAATACCCCTTTAAAATAAAGGCATGACGTCCGTATATACTTAGATACATAGATTTTTAATAGCTTTATGATCCCTCCCCAGTAGACATGCATGCTCAGTTGAGCTGGGAGTGGAAACGTTCTCAAGGGGGGAAGGGGAGTAAGCCATTATCTGAAAGAGCGGATGGCAATTTATCTCCCATGAGCACAAAGGGATCAGATGTTGAAATTTAACATGCCTGATCTTATGACCCAGTCAACACCATCTGTCAGGGGAGGGGGTGGGGTTTAGTTGGGACACCCCCATTTACTGGTCTGTTGGTCCTGCCTACTTTACTCTTAGGTGTTTATAGTCCCATCATCTGCTATTAAAGGGGTTATCCAGTGTTTTCTTAAAAATAAAATAATAACAATAATAATAATAATATGGTACTATGATGGGGAGAAAATAGAAACAAATTAAAAAGATACTTACCTGTCTCTGGTCCCTCACTGGTCCTCGTAGCTCCTGTTTTTCTCTGTACGGTACCCCGATCTTCTTTCCTCTTCCTGGTTCCGAGATCAGCGCTTGGTGCACAACCTGTTGGCTCATCCAATCACTGTCTGAAAAGGGACATGGGACTGCAGCGGCCAGTGATTAGCTGAGCAGGCAGGTCCTGCAACCAGCACTTGTCTCGCAATCAGGAAGAAGAGAGAAGATGGGATCGGACAGAGGCAGTGCACTGCCATTTTGGAACTTCTTCAAGCCCGGATGGATTTTCTGGTCTTGTCTGGAGTCCGAAGTATTTTCAAACGTGAGGAGTGAAAACTGTAAACCGACCTACAAAAGATAGGGACGAATAATTCGAGAGCTGGAGTATTTGTTGAGTGCGCCAACAGACACCATTACTACTGTGATACAAAACATTCTTATCGGGACTATGGACAACTACTAATTGTAGCCATGTACATGTGACGGCAGTCCACCGAACAACGGATATCTCTCCCAGTTTTTCCATGCCGGTATTCTGAATGGAGGAGCCACTTTGCCGGTTACTTAGCTCTTCGAGAACAAAAGGATCAGGCAGTTAAAATCCAGCATTCCTGATCCTTCTCTAATCCGACATTATCTATCGGGGAATGTTAGGATATCCCCATACACATTAGACAGTCGGCTGGTCCTGTCGGAATTGGCAGATTTGGACAATTCTTTTCTAATGTGTATTCTAATGCCGTATTAGGGGACAACTCTACACACCTTACACTCATTCATTTCAGTGGGCACTGTAGTTTTTCAACATCTGGCCTACATGGAGACCATTGGCCTAGCCCTTGGCTCTTGGATGAGCACCGTGACCTCTTCATTGTTTACCAAGCACTGCACACTCGATAATAGCTGTACCTGATACTGCAGTATTATATAGTTAGCCGATTTTACCAAAATAAATTATATTAAAGGGGTACTCCACTGGAAAACATGTTTTTTTAAATCACCTAGTGCCAGAAAGTTAAATAGATTTGAAAATTACTTCTATTTAAAAATCTTAATCCTTCCAGTACTTATCAGCTGCTGTATGTTCCAGAGGAAGTTCTTTTCTTTTTGAATTTTCTTTCTGTCTGACCACAGTGCTCTCTGCTGACACCTCTGTCCATTTTAGGAACTGTCCAGAGTAGGAGCAAATCCCCATAGCAAACCTATCCTGCTCTGGACAGAGGTGTCAGCAGAGAGCACTGTGGTCAGACAGAAAGCAAATTCAAAAAGAAAAGAACTTCCTGTGGAGCAGGAAGCTGACAAGTACTGGAAGGATTAAGATTTTTAAATAGATGTAATTTACAAATCTGTTTAACTTTCTGGTACCAGTTGATTAAAAATTTTTTTTCCAGGGGAGTACCCCTTTAAGTCAATGGCCCTGATTTACGAAGAGTGGAGTGGAGTTTTCTTTGTGGGTTTTAATTCCCTACAATTTTTCTTTTCACAGTATTTACTAATGTTTTCCTACATTTTGTACTTTTCCCTACATTTTGCTTATTTTACACATGCTCTGATCTGTAGGGTTTTCCTCAGCTTATTTTCTGTGGAAACCTTAGTAAATATGTAGTTTTATTGTGAAACTGTCAGGGACACGCCCCCTTTTCGGCAGCCACGAATGGAGAGTTTTTCAGGTTTTTTCAATTCTGGCGCAAATTCTGGCGCAGACAGAATTTCTGGCGCAAAGCGCCAGAATCTGGCGCACAACCCGACGCAACATGTCGGGTTTACAATAGTAAATCAGGGCCAATGTGTAGGGCCACCTTTAGGTGAAATCATTTTTCACCGGATTATTGGGATTAAGCATTATGTCCATGGTATCAAAATCCCTGTTTCCGAACTTTCGACCAATGGAAATCTCTTTCAATCAGTTGGGGCTTTGTAAATTTCAAAAAATGTTCTCAACTGACAATTTTTAATGCAAGTCAACAATATTTGGATAAAATTTTGAATGTTTTTTTTAAGAGCAATTGTCCCCATTGTGAAATATTTTTTTTTATACTTTACTCAAGTTAACCTATATTTCTATAGCTTTGATGTTACGCCGAGTGCTCCGGGTCCCTGCTCCTCCCCGGAGCGCTCGCGGCATTCGTCTCTGTGCAGCGCCCCGGTCAGACCCACTGACCGGGAGCGCTGCACTGGTGTCACCGGCGGGGATGCGATCCGCGTAGCGGGACGCGCCCGCCCACGGGTCGCATCCCAATCTCCTCACCTGCCCCGTCCTCTTGTTGTCCTGTCCTGGCGCGCGCGGCCCCGCTCTCTAGGGCGCCCGCGCGCCGGCTCTCTGAAATTTAAAGGGCCAGTGTACCATTAATTGGTGCCTGGCCCAATCAGTACCTACATCTACGCCATGTGTATAAAAACCCACTTCCCCTTCCTGTCCTTGCCGGATCTTGTTGCCTTGTGCCCTGTGAAAGCATTTAGTGTGTTCCCAACCTGTGTACCCAGACCTTCTGCTGTTGCCCCTGACTACGACTCTTGCTGCCTGCCCTGACCTTCTGCTACGTCCGACCTTGCTCTTGCCTTGTCCCTGTGTACCGCGCCTGTCTCAGCTGTCAGTTGGGGTTGAGTCGCTATCGGGTGGAACGACCTGGGGGTTACCTGCCGCTGCAAGTCCATCCCGCTTTGCGGCGGGCTCTGGTGAAAACCAGTAACCCCTTAGACTCAGTTCCCCTTGTACGGCCCACGCCATCACCCCACTGACACAGAGGATCCACCACCAGTGTCCTCGCTACATACCAGTCCGGATCCTGACATTTGATCATAGTCCCGAAACGGACACCTTCATGCCAAACTCGGGCCCGACCCTACTATACTGTTCTATATGTTTTTCCCAACAAAATGCATTCCATACCTTATACTCAAAGTAAATTTGTTCCAGACATTTTCTATCTGTTGGGATTAAGAAGGAATTTTTTTTTTTGTAAGTTAATTTAGTTAAATGTAAGATAGTACTGAAGTGGATGTTACCGGAGGAACACACCCTTGGTGCAAGTATTTTGGGATGAAATTCCTTCATAATCTGGATCTATTACATGACGTCAGGTTTAAGTGCTTCAAAATCTTGGATTTCTGCCGCTTCGGGAATTTGGAGACTTATTCGAGAGATGCCATTTGGTGGAATAACTGTGGTTGCCGTGAACTTTTTGCCCTCGTTGGAGACTTTTCTTTTCTTCGAAATACAAAGTTCAGCCAATTTAACTCATCAGACTGTTATCTTTTTTTTTCTTTCGTTCTGGCAGAGGAAACACAAAAACTGCAAGTGATTATCTGAAATTTGAACCTTTGTACCCCTTTAAAAAATGTTGAACAAAAAAATCTAAAAGATCTTTAATTTCTTATATATGGAGTTTACGAAGAAGGGAAAAATTCATATTGCCCTTTATGACTAGTGTTGCTTGCGAATATTCGCAATGCGAATATCGCATATTGGCAAATTCGCGAATATTCACGAATATAGCACTATATATTCGTAATTACGAATATATATATATATATATTTTTTTTTCACAGTACACATCACAGTGATCATCCCTCTCTGCTTCCAGCTTGTGTGGTGTAAAGAAGACTCTAATACTACTGTGTGAGACTGGTGTGCGAATTTTCGCATATGGGAAAATTTTGGTTTATGCTAATTTTAGCATATGAAAATATAACACGAATATGCTAATTTAGCGAATATATGACGAATATTCGTCCATATATTCGCGAAATATTGCGAATTCGAATATGGCCTATGCTGCTCATCACTATTTATGACCCACCACAAGAGAATCTAAAGGCCACATTTGGTTACCAATGCCCCTTTTATAGGTCTAATTTTATAAGTCCAATAGAGAGGAAAAAATTCTCCCCCAGCCTCTGAATTCTTTATTGCAGGTGTCCAGGAACTCACGAGGGGCGTTTGCTCAAAAACCACAAAGTCATACGGGAACAAAGAAGAACATTTTTTGAATAGTTCCTTAAAGGGGTACTCTGGTGGAAAACTTTTTTTTTTTTTTTTTTTTTTTTTTTATCAACTGGTGCCAAAAAGTTAAGCAGATTTGTAAATTACTTATATTAAAAATTCTTAAAGGGGTATTCCAGGCAAAAACTTTTTTTATGTATCAACTGGCTCCGGAAAGTTAAACAGATTTGTAAATTACTTCTATTAAAAAATCTTAATCCTTCCAATAGTTATTAGCTTCTGAAGTTGAGTTGCTGTTTTCTCTCTAACTGCTTTCTGATGACTCACGTCCCGGGAGCTGTCCAGCTCCTATGGGGATATTCTCCCATCATGCACAGCTCCCGTGACGTGACATCATCATTGAGCAAATAGACAGAAAACTTCAGAAGCTAATAACTATTGGAAGGATTAAGATTTTTTAATAGAAGTAATTTACAAATCTGTTTAACTTTCCGGAGCCAGTTGATACATAAAAAAAGTTTTTGCCTGGAATACCCCTTTAATTTTTCCAGTACTTATTAGCGGCTACAGATATACTACAGAGGAAATTCTTTTCTTTTGGGATTTATTTTCTATCACGACCACAGTGCTCTCTGCTGACACCTCTGTCCATTTTAGGAACTGTCCAGAGCAGCATATGTTTGTTATAGGGATTTTCTCCTGCTCTGTTTCTGACATGGACAGAGGTGTCAGCAGAGAGCACTGGGGTTATGACAGAAAAGAAATCCAAAAAGATAAAGAACTTCCTTTGTAGTATACAGCTGCTAATAAGTACTGGAAGGATTAAGATTTTTTTTAATAGAAGTAATTTACAAATCTGTTTAACTTTCTGGCATCAGTTGATTTAAAAGAAACATTTTCCACCAGAGTATCCCTTTAAAGGGGTACTCCACTGGCCAACGTTCGGAACTAAATGTTCTGAATGCTGTTTTCGCGCTGTGGGTTCGGCCATGCCCCTCGTGATGTCACGGCCATGCCCCCTCAATGTAAGTCAATGGGAGGGGGCATGATGCCCCCTCCCATAGACTTGCATTGAGGGCACATGGCCATAATGTCACGAGGGGGAATGGCTGACCCCCGCAGCGTGAAAACAGCATTTAGAACATTTTGTTCCGAATGCTGTCCAGTGGAGTACCCCTTTAAAATCCACATTTCTTATTTCAAGACTTTTGAAATGTACACATAGAACAATTCTTAGCTCTAGAAACTGACGTGTTTTTTTTTTTTTTTTTTTTAGCAGGAAGGCTCTTCATCATAGGAATATGATTAAGAGCATTTCTGGCTAGTAACATGACAGTCATTGGACCTAAGAATTGCTATTCATATAAATTTTTGTTGTAATTAAATAAAACCCTTATTCCCTTATTCTTCTCTGAGAGATATTCCAGGTGGAGATTCCGTTTGCTGCGAGCGCCTACAGATCCAGTCCACGCTAGGACCTCTCGGACATGCATCTCCATAGACGGCAATGCATTTCCAAGCAGATTTAGCCAAAAGACTGAATTTCCTTGGCGGAATTCTCCTCATAGGAAATTTTGCAGTGTCATCTGTGCAGCAGAAGTCCATTGAAACGACTGGGAGGCTGCTGCCCTAGAATTTTCAAGCAGATTATGTGAGCGCAATTCCATTCAGAAATTGTATGGTGTGAATGGGTCCTTACTCCCAGCACAAATATTCATACAGAAATCATTCTCCGTGTTGAAAAATGTCAGTGAATGTAGAATACTGATATTGGCAAATTTAAAAATACAAACTGTAATTTTTTATGATACAACAATGGGGTCCATGTGACATTTTGATAACTATTTATTAAATGTTCTGATTGGTCGATAAACATCCTTGGCCTTTGCCGTATGGTGCGGATTATAGCCAATACTATAAAAAAAAATAATAATAATTAAAAAAAAATATATATATATATATATATATATATATATATATATATACATGCAGTACAGATTCCAAAAATAAGCAGCACATCATGAAAAATGAAGGTCTGTAGGCAGGGTGCACGCATGCTGGAGCCACGGTCCTCTGGTTCCTTAGTAATAACAGTAGTAATATGCAGCACACCGAAATGTCATGCAAAGTGCTTTATTCCATGTGGTACAAAAAGCGACGTTTCGCCGGCCTCCGAGAATGCTGGCATGAGGCCGGCGAAACGTCGCTTTTTGTACCACATGGGATAAAGCACTTTGCATGACATTTTGGTGTGCTGCATACATACAGTACAGACCATAAATTTGGACAAACCTTTTCATTCAGAGTTTTCTTTATTTTCATGACTATGAAAATTGTAGATTCACACTGAAGGCATCAAAACTCTGTGTGGAATTATATACATAATAAAAAAATCTGTCATATTCTAGGTTCTAGCCACCTTTTGCTTTGATTACTGCTTTGCACACTCTTGGCATTCTCTTGATGATCTTCAAGAGGTAGTCACCTGAAATGGTCTCCAACAGTCTTGAAGGAGTTCCCAGAGATGCTTAGCACTTGTTGGCCTTTTTGCCTTCACTCTGCAGTCCAGCTCACCCCAAACCATCTTGATTGGGTTCAGGTCCGGTGACTGTGGAGGCCAGGTCATTTGGCGCAGCCCCCCATCACTCCTTCTTGGTGAAATAGCCCTTACACAGCCTGGAGGTGTTTGGGGTCATTGTCCTGTTGAAAAATAAATGATGGTCCAACTAAATGCAAACCGGATGGAATAGCAGCCGCTGCAAGATGCTGTGGTAGACATGCTGGGTCAGTATGTCTTCAATTCTGAATAAATCCCCAACAGTGTCACCAGCAAAGCCCCCCCCCCCCCGCCAGCACACCTCCTCCTCCACACCAGCACACCTCCTCCTCCACACCAGCACACCTCCTCTCCCACATCATCACACCTCCTCCCCCACACCAGCACACCTCCTCCCCCACACCAGCACACCTCCTCCCCCACACCATCACACCTCCTCCTCCACACCAGCACACCTCCTCCCCCACACCATCACTCCTCCTCCACACCAGCACACCTGTGAAGTGAAAACCATTTCAGGTGACTACCTCTTGAATCTCAAGAAGAGAATGCCAAGAGTGTGCAAAGCAGTAATCAAAGCAAAAGGTGACTACTATGAAGAACCTAGAATATGACATTTTTTCAGTCGTTTCACACTTTTTTGTTATGTATATAATTCCACATGTGTTAATTGATAGTTTTGATGCCTTCAGTGTAAATCTACAATTATCATAGTCATGAAAATAAAGAAAACTCTGAAAGAGAAGGTGTGTCCAAACTTTTGGTCTGTACTGTATGTATATTGAGATATATATATATACATATATATATATATATATATATATAATTTATTATTATTATTATTTTATTGTTATCTCATTGTTATTATTATTATTATTCTTATTTATTTATATATATTTTTTCTTCCTATAACACATTAGATTTTGGTGAACTTTCATGGCCAGCTTTATAGGTGTATTGCACATACCTGGCAGACATGGGGCCATGTGTTCGAACCTTGTGTGCCATGGCAGCCCAACAGAACCATGCGATCGCATGGGGAGGCGGGTGATGGCTTGGCAGAAGTAGCTCTCTTTCCTTGTCTATCCACCTAAATAAGTGTTTCTCAGCCAGTGTGCTTTCCAGCTGTTGCAAAACTACATCTTCCAGCATGCCCAGACAGCCTTTGGCTGTCTGGGCATGCTGGAAGTTGTAGTTTTGCAACACTAGTTGAGAAGCACCGACTTAGATATTGCTATTGCTAGGATGGTATCATCTAGGGGGCTCTGGAGATAGCTCTGATCCCATCTATACCAGTGGGGCCCTGGCGGGCACAGTTCCTAAGCCTGTGCCAACCTAACAGTGTAACAGTACATCAACATCAAAAGGCTGAAGGGGTTAATAAGCAGTGGCAACCAACCTAGGTGTAACATAAAGCTTCAGGGCCCCGCTGCGAATCCGTAACGGGGCCCCCCACCTTCAATGTGCCTTTTATAGAACTGGTGTCTTTTTATGTGGCTAAGGGGTCCCGGACCAGGGGTGTGACTTCTACCTCTGTACCCCCTATAGCTATGCCCCCGATCCCTGTTCCAGCCCATGTCAGTCATGTAACGGCATCTAATGAGTACGGTAATAAAACAAGACCCATATTCAATTATCTCCAGTATACAGCAGTAAAGCATTAATATTAAATCTGGCATAAAATACACTTCCACCTTTATAGGTTTCCCCACTGTGCATTGAATCCAAGAAAGTGTTCTGTCCCCCGAGGCGGTTTCTCACCAGCGGAGTATCGGAGAGAAAAATCCTTCGCGAATTCCTAATTAATTTACAACCTGTTGATTTCCCCAGGTGCTGCTGGCATACGGCGCGGCGGCGGAGAAGACTGCAACTCGGAAACAATGTATCTATATAAAGTCAATCATTAGGCTGGCTTTCATATTTATTTCAAGTTTCCATTCAGTGATTTTTTATAATCTTGCGAGCCGAGCCTGATTGAAGGAGTGCAAGTTTCCAAATTATTTCGGGATTAATTTAGGAAACCTCTCGCATGGCGCCATGTTTCATTTCCTAAAAAGATACCGCCGCTTGTTTGTTGGCAGGGAAGTTGGCAGGCGCCACTTGTGCCCGGGGTCTTAAATGGCAGAGGTTCCCCGGAACATCACGGTGCATAGGTAGTAGCTGTGTGTGTGTGAGTGAGCCCTGGTAGCCAATGAGATTCCATCCTTCATTGTGGGGCTATGGCATTGGCAATAGAAAGGTTAAAGGGGCACTCCGCCTCAAGACATCTTATCAGCTATCCAAAGGACCCCCGCAATCTCCCTGCTGCACCGTGCGTTCGTTTAGAGCCTCGGGTGCAGCGCCGGAGGCTCATGATGTCACGGTATGTGACGCTTGTGACAGTGTATGGCCCTGACGTCACAAGTGGGGTGTGACCCTGATGTCATGAGCCTCCGCCCTGCATCGCCAGTCATCTGGCATGGAGCGAAGTTCGCTCCGTGCACCAGATGTCTGGGGTGCCGCAGCCAAGATCCCAGGGGTCCCCATCAACGGCACCCGCACAATTAGACATCTTATCCCCTATCCTTTGTATAGGGGATAAGATGCCTAGGGGCTGAGGACCCCTTTAAGCACCTCTCCAGCTATAGGGGGTGCACAGACACATCCAGGTCTTGGTGTCAGATTGGTCCAAAAAGATCCTTCTGCTACATAAGAAGACCCCAGAATGATAAATTGGAGACCATTGGCTATGGGCAGGTTAGCTAGAGGGGGTGTACAGTCGCACCCAGGCTTTGGTGCCAGGTTGGGCCCAAAGATGATTCCGCCTCATAAAAAGACCCAGAAGGATAAATGGCACATTGTAGGTGGGGCCATGCTTCTTAACCCCTTCTGCAAATGGAGACAACTGTATGTCCTGATCGTAGGTGATATATAACAACCGGACGTACGGTTACATTGTTTGGATGGTGCAAGCTCAGAAACCATCTGCAGTAGGGGCCAACTGTACTATATGCAATGGCCAAGATTCGAGGTCCCTTTGGTCTCAACCACTGAACCCCCTGGATGCCATGATCTTACCAACTGCAGCATCCAGGAGGTTAGAGAGACCAACTGTACTATATAGTCAAGCTCCCACTGCAATGGCCGGGATCAGAGCTTCCTCCAGTCTCGACAACTGAACCACCTTAGATGCCATGGTCTTAACAACAGAAGCATCTAGGTGGTTAGAGACCAACTGTATTATACATATAGCCGAGCTCCCACTGCAATGGTCGGGATCAAAGCTTTCTCCGATCTCGAACTGATGTCGTGATTTTAACAACTTAAGCATCCAGGAGGATAGAGACCCACTGGACTGTATAACCACTGCAATGGCTGGGAACAGCTCTCACTGCAATGGCTGGGAACAGCGCTTCCTCCGATCTCGACCACTGAACCCCCTAGATATCTTGATTTTAACAACTGAAGCATCTAGGTGGTTAGTTACTAGTGTTGTTCGCGAATATTCGCAATGCGAATTTTATTCACGAATATAGCAAATTCGCGAATTTGCGAATATTCGCGAATATAGCACTATACATTCGTAATGACGAATATTGTTTTTTTATTTCTTTTTATTTTTTTTTCACAGTACACATCACCGTGATCATCCCTCTCTGCTTCCAGCTTGTGTGGTGTAAAGAAGGCTCTAATACTACTGAGTGAGACTGGTGTGCGAATTTTCGCCTATGCTAATTTTTTATATGCTAATTTTCGCATACGCTCATTTTCGCATATGCAAAAATAAAACGAGAATATTCAGAATATGCGAATATTCGCGAATATATGACGAATATTCATCCATATATTCGCGAATATTCGCGAATTCGAATATGGACTATGCCGCTCAACACTATATTTACGAACAACTGAACTGTATATAGCCAAGCTTCAACTGCAATAACTGGGATCAGAGCCTTCTCTGATCTTAACCACTGAACCCCCTTAGATGCCATGGTCTTAACAACTGAAGCATCTAGGTGGTTAGAGACCAACTGTATTATATATAGCCGAGCTCCCACTGCAATGGTTGGGATCACAGCTTTCTCCGATCTAGACTAGGTGGTTCGTGCCGAACAACTGAACCTTGCCACCCTTGCCCATAGGCTGTGTCTGAAATGGCAGCTTAGCGCCATTCAGGTGAGCTGCAATACCAAACATAATCTTGGGTTGAGAATGGCGCTGTTTCTAGGAGGTAAACACAGATCTTTTGGGACCACTGGGTGGGAATTACCTCATGTAGAGGAGACGTATTGAAGAGACAATGAGCAAAATTCTGATTGCCAAATATGGCTGCTGCCATTCTACCGATACATCTGAACTAAATCCCAAAAGTTTCAGATTTGGATAAATCCGTTTTTTTTTTTTGGGGGGGGGGATCCTGAACAAATTCAATTAGTTCTGAATCGATTTGCTTATTTCAAGTTCTAAAAGGAACATTTTCACTTCTCTTATAGACATTTGTCTATCCTGTTTGGTCTGAACTAAGCCCTATATAACCCGGGGTCCAGGCTCATGGATAAAAATCGTTAAAGGGGTACTGCTCTGCCCCTTCGTTCGGAACATTTTGTTCCGAACGCTTGGTGCGGGCGGTGGGGGTCGTGACGTCACGACCACGCCCCTCATGACATCGCACCACCCATTGCGAATGCCACACCCCCTCCCATAGACTTGCATTGAGGAGGCATGGTGTGACGTCATGAGGGGCATGGTCGTGATGTAATGGCCCCCCCGCCGGCACCCAGAATTTTAAACGAATGCTGGGTGCTGCACAGAGATTGAAGGGGTTACAGCTGTGTGACCCCCATGATCAGACATCTTGTCCCCTATTATTTGGATAGGGGATAAGATGTCTAGGAGCAGAGTACCCCTTTAAAGGAGTACTCAGGTGGAAAAAAATATTATTTTAAATCAACTAGTGCCAGAAAGTTAAACAGATTAGTAAATGACTTCTATTAAAAAATCTTAATCCTTCCAGTACTTATTAGCTGCTGAATACTACAGAGAAAATTATTTTCTTTTTGGAACACAGTGCTCTCTGCTGACATAATGACCATAGTGCTCTCTGCTGACATCTCTGTCCATTTTAGGAACTGTCCATAGAGTTTTCTATGGGGATTTTCTTCTACTCTGGACAGTTTTTAAAATGCAGAGAGCACTGTGCTCGTGATGTCAGCAGAGGGCTCTGTGTTCCAAAAAGAAAAGAATTTCCTCTGTAGTATTCAGCAGCTAATAAGTACTGGAAGGATTAAGGTTTTTTTTAATAGAAGTAATTTACAAATCTGATTAACTTTCTGGCACCAGTTGATTTAAAAAAAAAAAAACTTTAATGTTGGAAAATTAGGGAGAAATTAGGGGGGGAAGAAAAGCTTGTCTTCCAGAAACAGTGCCACTCCTGTCCATAAGCCGTGACTGGTATTGCAGCTCAGTGTCATTCAAGTAGGCTGCAATACCAGCTATGGCCTAAGGTGAGAAGTGGCACTGTTTTCTGGAAAAAAAATTAAAAGCAGGCCTTATCTTTTCCACTAACATTTCAGTAAAGCATAAAAGTAGTCTGAGACGTTTTGTATGTTCTTCTGCCTCATCGGACGAGATCTTTCTAAGAACTCTCAGTCGTTGTGCAACATAAATGTAAAATTTCGCAACATATTTAAAGAAAAGGTCAGAAATGTATGTGAGCGAGCGCCTGCCGTAAGTGGTCGTATGTGGACGCAGCCCAAACCCTCTGTGATGTGAGACATTTATAAATAATTTACAAGGCTAAGACAAATTCGGAGCCTGTTCCCATGCCCAAAGCCGGAGGAATGTTTTAATGCACGATCCCCTCTGTGTTATGATTTTTCCACTTTCTCTTATAATGAGGCGTTTGATACTTTTAGCCTTTTTATGTAACACATGTTATCATCATACACCGCTCCTTACCTTTAAAGAGATACAGATTTTTCTAAAGGGTATGAAAACTTTTACAAACGTTTTTTCCCAATGTATCTAAATTAACAGATAAAGCGACTGCAAAGTGTTTGTAGACCCATGAGTCTTCATAGGGGCTTTATAAAAAAAAACAAAAAATAAAATAAAAAAAGAAATTGTCAAAAAAAGCTAAAAAAGTTGTGTTTTTTATGTTATTGATAACTTTTTCATATTTTTTTATTATTCTTATTCATAGCCATATGAGAGTCTTTTTTTATACGACAAATTTTTTATTTTGCAATGTAATATTTTGAGAAACAAAAAAAATAATTTGTTGGGTGGATCCATCTTTAATCCATACACGCTGATATATGTACATGGATAGGGAGGTGCAGTAAGGTCCCGAACATGGTTTTGTAGAGAATCAGCCCTGGGCAAACAGACATACTCACGATTTCAGAATTTTTTTTCTGTAATTTAAAAAGATTCATATATAAAATACTACTGCCATATAGTATCTGAATAATGCATCCGTAAGCCATCCAAATAATACTACCATGTGCTGTCATTGTTTTGTCCTGTCCTATTGTGTTATCCTATTTTGATTGTCCTTACAAAACTGCTAATAAAAAACCAAAGGGGAAAAAAAACTGCCATACAGTGACTATAAAATTCATCCGCATACTACTGCTATACTGTTCATCCACATAATATCACTATACCATTCATCCATAGAATACCCCTATACCAGTCATCCACATAATATCACTACACAATTCATTTACATAATACTGCTATACCATTCATCCACATAATACTGCCATACCATTCAATCATATAATACTGCTATACCATTCCTTCACATAATACTGTTATACCATTCATCCACATAATACCGCTATACCATTCATCCACATAATACCGCTATACCATTCATCGACCTAATTCTGCTATATCATTCATCCACATAATACCACTATACCAATCATCCACATAATACCACTATACCATTCATCCACATAATACCACTATACCAATCATCCACATAATACCACTATACCATTCATCTACATAATATCCCTATACCAGTCATCCACATAAAATCGCTCTACCATTCATCCACATAATATCGCTATACGATTCATCCATACAATACCGCTATACCAGTCATCCACATAATATCGCTATACGATTCATCCATACAATACCGCTATACCAGTCATCCACATAATACCGCTATACCATTCATCCACACAATACCGCTATACCACTCATCAGCCTAATACCACTATACCATTCATCCACATAATACTGCTATACCATTCATCCACATAATACTGCTATACCATTCATTCATATAATACTGCTATACCATTCATTCATATAATACTGCTATACCATTCATTCATATAATACTGCTATACCATTCATTCATATAATACCGCTATACCATTCATCCACATAATGTCGTTATACCATTCATTCATATAATACCGCTATACCATTCATCCACATAATATCATTATACCATTTATACATATAATACGGCTATACCATTCATCCACATAATACCACTATACCATTAATCAACCTAATTCTGCTATACCATTCATCCACATAATACCACTATACCATTCATCAACCTAATTCTGCTATACCATTCATCCACATAATACCACTATACCATTCATCCACATAATACCACTATACCAGTCATCCACATAATACCACTATACCAGTCATCCACATAATACCACTATACCAGTCATCCACATAATACCACTATACCAGTCATCCACATAATACCACTATACCATTCATCCACATAATACCGCTATACCATTCATCCACATAATACCACTATACCAGATATCCACAAAATGCCGCTATTTAGATCAGTAAGACAAAAGACTGTGTTCCGTATAATTTACAGGGGAGCCCAATATGGTTTTGTAGAAAATTTGCCCTACACAACCGTTAGCCCTCATCATTTTAGAAAAATTTTCTTGTCATAAATTTCATATATTTCATATATGTATAAAATTCTACTGCCATACAATGCTGGAATATCCATACAAGATGCAGATCATTTTAACATGTACTGCCATATATTGCACCCACCAATCTGCGATTAAAAAACCGAAGTGGTAATGAATCAAAAATGTAAAATCAATTTGAATTATGTGGGGTTTTTTAAGTTTATTTTGGTTTATTTTTTTCCCTCACCTTTCCGTCATCTATGCATCCATATAATACCGCTATATAGATAATAGGAAATACAAAAAAAAATGTGCTCTGTATAACACTGGAATTGACATCGGACATGTTCTTTTTTGGGTTTAGTAAACGGCGGCCCAATTTCTTATTCCCCTGGTGCCATAGACATGTATGAGAGCTGTAATGGGATCTTCCTGCGGCACCGTTTAGAACGTCGGGGGGAGCGCCGAAGGCTCGTGACGTCATGCCCTGCTTGTGACGTCACGGTCATGCCCCCTCAATGCAAGTCTATAGGAGGGGGCGTGACGGCCATCACGCCCCCTCCCATAGACTTGCACTGAGGGGGCGTGGGCATGACATGACGAGCGGGGCATGACCGTGAAGTCATATGCACGGAGCGAAGTGCCATCTTATCCCCTATCCTTTGGATAGGGGATAAGATGTCTAGGGGCAGAGAACCCCTTTAAGGGTCGACTTTATTTTATTTCATTTTTTTACTGCTTTTAAAGGGGTATTCCAGGAAAAAACTTTTTTTTTTAATATCAACTGGCTCCAGAAAGTTAAACAGATTTGTAAATTACTTCTATTAAAAAAAATCTTAATCCTTCCAATAATTATCAGCTGCTGAAGTTGAGTTGTTGTTTTCTGTCTGGCAACAGTGCTCTCTGCTGACATCTCTGTCTGTCTCGGGAACTGCACAGTAGAAGAGGTTTGCTATGGGGATTTGCTTCTAAACTGGGCGGTTCCCGAGACAGGTGTCATCAGAGAGCACTTAGACAGAAAAGAACAACTCAACTTCAGCAGCTCATAAGTACTGAAAGGATTAATATTTTTTTAATGTAAGTAATTTACAAATCTGTTTAACTTTCTGGAACCAGTTGATATATAAAAAAAAAGTTTTTTTCCTGGATAACCCCTTTAAGGTTATATTTTTTGCTGAGCCGTCAAAATGCAGCCCCGCATAAATCATTTCTTACAGCAAATTTGCAAGAATAAAAAAAATGTTTTCCATTGTCTGTCGATACATTTTAAAAAAACAGCCAAGCCCCTAACACGAAGCAGTGAGCGCGTTTTAAAGGGGTTATCCAGGAAAAAACTTTTTTATATATATCAATTGGCTCCAGAAAGTTAAACAGCTTTGTAAATGACTTCTTTAAAAAAAAATCTTAATCCTTTCAGTACTTATGAGCTTCTGAAGTTAAGGTTGTTCTTTTCTGTCTAAGTGCTCTCTGATGACACCTGTCTTGGGAAACACCCAGTTTAGAAGAGGTTTGCTATGGGGATTTGCTTCTAAACTGGGCGTTTCCTGAGACACGTGTCATCAGTGAGCACTTAGACAGAAAAGAACCACTCAACTTCAGAAGCTCATAAGTACTGAAAGGATTAAGATTTTTTAATAGAAGTCATTTACAAATCTGTTTAACTTTCTGGAGCCAGTTGATATATATAAAAAAGTTTTTTTCCTGGAATACCCCTTTAAGTAGTTTATTTTATTTTATATACATATATGTATGTGTATATATATATATATATATATATATATATATATATATATATATTTTTTTTTTTTTTTTTTTGCAATTTCTTATTTTCACTCACCGACAAGCTAAATTTAGTTGTAACACGTTTCCCGAGACATGTGCCATCAGAGAGCACTTAGGCAGAAAAGAACAACTCAACTTCAGAAGCTCATAAGTACTGAAAGGATTAAGATTTTTTAATAGAAGTCATTTACAAATCTGTTTAACTTTCTGGAGCCAGTTGATATATATAAAAAAAAGTTTTTTTCCTGGATAACCCCTTTAAGTAGTTTATTTTATTTTATATATATATATATATATATTTTTTTTATATATATATATATATTTTTTTTTTTTTTTGCAATTTCTCTTTTTCACTCACCGACAAGCTAAATTTAGTTGTAACATCTGGATAAATGACTACTTCGGCTTCTCGTCCGCCCACAGATAAATGGAATCAATTTGCAAAAAAAAAAAGAAAATTTAATTTTTTTTTTTTAAATAGTGAAATAATGTGACATTTTTAAGATCTCAGGTTATTTTTCATTTGCTGCTCGGAGCCTTCAGAAAAGTTTGGAAGGAGCAGCCGAGGCTTTGGATTGGGAAAGCAGAACGTGTCTGATGCTCGGGGAGCGGGTTCCACAGAAGCCCCGACGCCCCTCAGATGTGCGACCGCTCCGAGGTTACCTTGACATGTTACCCAATTCCAGCCTCCTGCAATAGAGGCCGCCTTGTCCTACTGAGAGGGGAAAATCTTCTGGATACAATAATGCCATGGGAGACGTTGGCAGAATGTGTTCGCTGCATATTGAGAGACGTTTCTTTTTGACCGCAGCTCGTGAACCACGCCGTATTTACCTTGGCAATGGACCATTATTTGTTCATAAGTTTTTCTGTCTCCGCTCGGTGCCAATTTTGGGGCTAATCTTTGCCAGTTTTTTTTTTTTTTTCCAGGACGTTCTTGCTAGGCTAAGCGAAATTACCCCAGCTGGGCAGAGGGTAACAATCCTATTCATACAACGGGTTTTTATATTTGTTTTAGAAAATATTTCTGGAAGGATAAAATAATTATTGCAATAAATAACATGTTTTTTTTAAAGCATTTCTTATGCCAAAAGTAACAAGTTTGTGTTTTAAGTAGTTTTGCATTTATATGTTTACTTCTCTTTTTTTTTTTTTGGGGGGGGGGGGGGTATTCTAATTAAAAAGAAGAAATAATTACATTTTAACTTTGCAAAAATCAAATGAAAGAAAAATGTAAATCATGCATACGTATGTGTGTGTGTATATGTATATATAGATATATATATATATATATATATATATATAGATGCAAATCATAAAATGTTGCAGTATCTTTTATGATTTGCATCTGCATCACTGGACTAATACGGCTCCTCAAATTTACTATATATATTTATATATATATATATATATATATATATATATATATATATATATATATACATATATATATATATATATATAGTAGTAAGGAGTAGTCGTATTAGTTCAGTGATGCAAATGCAAAATCATAGGATGTTGCAGAATCTTGTATTACTATGTAAACCAGCATTTACATAAACATATATGTATATATATATATATTTATATATATATATATATATATATATATACACAGTGACCCACCGACCTACGATGGCCCCAACATACGATCATTTCAACATACAATGGCCTCTCAGAGGCCATCGCATGTTGAAGGCAGCATCAACATACGATGCTTTTGTATGTCGGGGCCATCGCATAAACGGCTATCCGGCAGCGCAGACTGCTTCAGCTGCCCCCGGATAGCTGTTTACGGTGCCCTGTGTGGTCCGCTGACGATCACTTACCTGTCATCGGGGCTCCGGTGCGTCCTCTTCGGGATCCCCTGCATCGTTGGCGCTCTCCATCGGCGTCATCACGTCGCTGCGCACGCCGTCCCGTCATCCAATAGGAGCGGCGTGCATAGCGACATGATGGCAGCGACTGAGAGCGAGGATGCCGGAGAAGCAGAGGACTTGCCGGAGAGTCGGGGACACCCCGGGGACGCGGCGACAGCGATGGAGGGCGATGTCCAGGGCAGCGGTGATGGTCCGGAGCGGCGGGGACACGTGAGTATAACCTCCAATACCAGTGGTCTTCAACCTGCGGACATCCAGATGTTGCAAAACTACAACTCCCAGCATGCCCGGACAGCCGTTGGCTGTCCGGGCATGCTGGGTGTTGTAGTTTTGCAACATCTGGAGGTCCGCAGGTTGTAGACCACTGTCCTATACTTTACATTGCACGGATCCCTCAACATACGATGGTTTCAACAAACGATGGTCCATTTGGAACGGATTACCATCGGATGTTGAGGGACCACTGTATATATCTATCTATCTATCTATCTATATATATATATATATATATATATATATATATATATATATGCAAAATCATCGGTAGTTGCAGTATCTTCTAATACCTTTTTTATTGGACTAACCGTATTTAGTAGAGAATCTTTCGGGATTCCTCCCTTTATCAAATCATAAGCATTGCTGAGCTCACAAGAGGAAGACACACGTTACATCTCACCAAATGTGCAGGGGTTAAAACAACAGATGTGGAGAATTCACACTAAATTGGGCCATACATACATCCTTATCTGTAGTCTATCTCCTATAACTATACAATGTGAGGAACCTTCTTCTACCTAATGTGGGGAACCAGCTACTACCTAATGTGGGGAACCTGCTACTTTCTAATGTGGGGAACCTGTTACTACCTAATGTGGGGAACCCGCTACTACCTAATGTGGGAAACCCGCTACTACCTAGTGCGGGGAACCTGCTACTTTCTAATGTGGGGAACCTGCTACTACCTAATGTGGGGAACCTGCTACTTTCTAATGTGGGGAACCTGCTACTACCTAATGTGGGGAACCTGCTACTACCTAATGTGGGGAACCTGCTACTACCTAATGTGGGGAACCTTCTTCTACCTAATGTGGGGAACCTGCTACTACCTAATGTGGGGAACCTGCTACTTTCTAATGTGGGGAACCTGTTACTACCTAATGTGGGGAGCCCGCTACTACCTAATGTGGGGAACCTGTTACTACCTAATGTGGGGAACCTGCTACTACCTAATGTGGGGAACCAGCTACTACCTAATGTGGGGAGCCTGGTACTACCTAATGTGGAGAACCTGCTTCTATCTAATGTGGGGAGCCTGGTACTACCTAATGTGGGGAACCTGCTACTTTCTAATGTGGGGAACCTGTTACTACCTAATGTGGGGAACCTGCTACTACCTAATGTGGGGAACCTGCTACTACCTAATGTGGGGAACCTGCTTCTACCTAATGTGGGGAACCTGCTACTACCTAATGTGGGGAACCTGCTACTACCTAATGTGGGGAACCCGCTACTACCTAATGTGGGGAACCCGCTACTACCTAATGTGGGGAACCCGCTACTACCTAGTGCGGGGAACCTGCTACTTTCTAATGTGGGGAACCTGTTACTACCTAATGTGGGGAACCTGCTACTACCTAATGTGGGGAACCAGCTACTACCTAATGTGGGGAGCCTGGTACTACCTAATGTGGAGAACCTGCTTCTATCTAATGTGGGGAGCCTGGTACTACCTAATGTGGGGAACCTGCTACTACCTAATGTGGGGAACCTGCTACTACCTAATGTGGGGAACCTGCTACTACCTAATGTGGGGAACCCGCTACTACCTAATGTGGGGAACCCGCTACTACCTAATGTGGGGAACCTGCTACTACCTAATGTGGGGAACCTGCTACTACCTAATGTGGGGAACCCGCTACTACCTAATGTGGGGAACCCGCTACTACCTAATGTGGGGAACCCGCTACTTTCTAATGTGGGGAACCCGTTACTACCTAATGTGGGGAACCTGCTACTACCTAATATGGGGAGCCTGCTACTTTCTAATGTGGGGAACCTGTTACTACCTAATGTGGGGAACCTGCTACTACCTAATGTGGGGAGCCTGCTACTACCTAATGTGGGGAACCAGATACTACCTAATGTGGGGAGCCTGGTACTACCTAATGTGGGGAACCTGCTACTACCTAATGTGGGGAGCCTGCTACTACCTAATGTGTGGAACCAGCTACTACCTAATGTGGGGAGCCTGGTACTACCTAATGTGGGGAACCCGCTACTACCTAGTGCGGGGAGCCTGCTACTACCTAATGTGGGGAACCTGCTACTACCTAATGTGGGGAACCTGCTACTACCTAATGTGGGGAACCAGCTACTACCTAATGTGGGGAGCCTGGTACTACCTAATGTGGAGAACCTGCTTCTACCTAATGTGGGGAGCCTGGTACTACCTAATGTGGGGAACCTGCTACTTTCTAATGTGGGGAACCTGTTACTACCTAATGTGGGGAACCTGCTACTACCTAATGTGGGGAACCTGCTTCTACCTAATGTGGGGAACCTGCTACTTTCTAATGTGGGGAACCTGCTACTACCTAATGTGGGGAACCCGCTACTACCTAATGTGGGGAACCCGCTACTACCTAATGTGGGGAACCTGCTACTACCTAATGTGGGGAACCCGCTACTACCTAGTGCGGGGAACCTGCTACTTTCTAATGTGGGGAACCTGTTACTACCTAATGTGGGGAACCTGCTACTACCTAATGTGGGGAACCTGCTACTACCTAATGTGGGGAACCTGCTACTACCTAATGTGGGGAACCCGCTACTACCTAATGTGGGGAACCCGCTACTACCTAATGTGGGGAACCTGCTACTACCTAATGTGGGGATCCTGCTACTACCTAATGTGGGGAACCCGCTACTACCTAATGTGGGGAACCCGCTACTACCTAATGTGGGGAACCCGCTACTTTCTAATGTGGGGAACCCGTTACTACCTAATGTGGGGAACCTGCTACTGCCTAATATGGGGAGCCTGCTACTTTCTAATGTGGGGAACCTGTTACTACCTAATGTGGGGAACCTGCTACTACCTAATGTGGGGAGCCTGCTACTACCTAATGTGGGGAACCTGCTACTACCTAATGTGGGGAACCTGCTACTACCTAATGTGGGGAACCTGCTACTACCTAATGTGGGGAACCCGCTACTACCTAATGTTGGGAACCCGCTACTACCTAATGTGGGGAACCCGCTACTTTCTAATGTGGGGAACCCGCTACTACCTAATGTGGGGAGCCTGGTACTACCTAATGTGGGGAACCTGCTACTACCTAATGTGGGGAGCCTGCTACTACCTAATGTGGGGAACCAGCTACTACCTAATGTGGGGAGCCTGGTACTACCTAATGTGGGGAACCCGCTACTACCTAGTGCGGGGAGCCTGCTACTACCTAATGTGGGGAACCTGCTACTACCTAATGTGGGGAACCTGCTACTACCTAATGTGGGGAACCTGCTACTACCTAATGTGGGGAACCTGCTACTACCTAATGTGGGGAACCTGTTACTACCTAATGTGGGGAACCTGCTACTACCTAATGTGGGGAACCTGCTACTACCTAATGTGGGGAACCTGCTACTACCTAATGTGGGGAACCTGCTGCTACCTAATGTGGGGAACCTGCAACTACCTAATGTGGGGAACCTGCTACTACTTAATATGGGGAACCTGCTACTACCTAATGTGGGGAACCTGCTACTACCTAATGTGGGGAGCCTGCTACTACCTAATGTGGGGAGCCTGCTTCTACCTAATATGGGGAACCTGCTTCTACCTAATGTGGGTAACCTGCTTCTACCTAATGTGGGGAACCTGCTGCTACCTAATGTGGGGAACCTGCTGCTACCAAATGTGGGGAACCTGTTATTACCTAATGTGAGGAACCTGTCACTACCTAATGTGGGGAACCTGCAACTACCTAATGTGGGGAACCTGCTACTACTTAATATGGGGAACCTGCTACTACTTAATATGGGGAACCTGCTACTACCTAATGTGGGGAACCTGCTACTACCTAATGTGGAGAACCTGCTGCTACTACTTAATGTGGGGAACCTGCTATTACCTAATGTGGAGAGCCTGCTGCTACCTAATGTGGGGAGCCTACTACTACCTATTGTGGGGAACCTGCTTCTACCTAATGTGGGGAACCTGCTACTACCTAATGTGGGTAACCTGCTTCTACCTAATGTGGGGAACCTGCTACTACCTAATGCGGGGAACCTGCTTCTACCTAATGTGGGGAACCTGCTACTACCTAATGCGGGGAACCTGCTACTACCTAATGTGGGGAGCCTGCTACTACTTAGTGTGGGGAACCTGCTTCTAACTAATGTGGGGAACCTGCTACTGACTAATGTGGGGAACCTGCTACTTCCTAATGTGGGGAACCTGCTACTACCTAATGTGGAGAACCTGCTACTACCTAATGTGGGGAACCTGCTACTACCTAATGCGGGGAACCTGCTACTACCTAATGGCGGGAACTTGCTTCTAGCTAATGCGGGGAACCTGCTACTACCCACCTAAGGTGGGGAAACTGCTACTACCTACTTAATGTGGAGAACCTGCTGCCTATCTAATGTGAGGAACCTGCTGCCTACCTAATGTGGGGCACCCCCAGAAGTAGCATCCCCATCATCTGTCAGCTCATGCTATTACCACATGGGGGTAGGGGGAATGGGGGGGGGGGTTGCTAGTGGATGATGAGGGGCACATGATGGGGGTATTATATGTAAGGGGCGCATGATGGGGGCATTATATGTATGGGACGCATGCGGCCTAGCTTCACCCAGCTGCTACCTCCAGTGGCCCCCAGATAATTTGAGTTTGAGACCCCTGATTTATATGGAATAAACACAGTTTTGTTTGAGCAATTGAGTGCTGCGGAGAGCTTCTGTTTATCTACAGATAGATAGATAGATAGATAGATAGATAGAAAGATAGATATGAGAGATAGATAGATAAATAGATATGGGATAGCTAGATAGATATGAGATAGATAGGTAGATATGAGATAGATATGAGATAGATAGATAGATAGATGATAGATATGAGATAGATAGATATGAGATAGATAGATATGAGATAGATAGATAGATAGATATGAGATAGATAGATCGGTATGAGATAGATAGATGATAGATAGATAGATATGAGATAGATAGATATGAGATAGATAGATAGATATGAGAGATAGATATGAGATAGATAGATAGATATGAGATAGATAGATATGAGATAGATAGATAGATAGATATGAGATAGATAGATATGAGATAGATAGATAGATATGAGATAGATAGATATGAGATAGATAGATAGATATGAGATAGATAGATAGATATGAGATAGATAGATAGATAGATATGAGATAGATAGATAGATGGATATGAGATAGATATGAGATAGATAGATAGATGGATATGAGATAGATAGATAGATGGATATGAGATAGATAGATAGATAGATGGATATGAGATAGATAGATAGATATGATATACATACCGGTAGATATTTGTTGCCTTTATTCCCACTATTGCTCACATGTCTATACTGTAGCCCCCCAGTAGCAGTGTGCAGACCCCTGATCTCCGTCCTATCCCCAGTGATGGGAGCCGCACATGTCCCTCATTTCTCGGTGACATCACTTTATAGACATCACATTAGCTCTGACTTTCTCTCTTTGCCTGTAATAAAGTTCTTGCAGCTTCCGCCCCGCGGGGCCGACATTATCCGCTCTGTAAACAGTCAGGACAGTGGGGATCACAGTAAACTTTCTGATGCTTTGAAGGAAGCCCACATAAAAGGGCTGAGGCCCTGTCCGGCCTTCCTCCCGCCTAATAGGGGCTGAAGTCTTCTCCTTGTTAATGTTCTTATGGAGATAACTAAAAGGAAACTGAAGAGGCCGGAGATCTGGGGTAAACAATCTGGGCCTGAGAGGCCTCTGCCCATTGGTTACGTGTAGTTACTAATAATTCTGCTGTGTTTATGCTGGGCTTGTGCTGATACACAGCAGACAATCAGAACAATCCGAGCTGCAGTCTAAAGAATGGGACAGAGAGGGCGCTGTCAGATTCAAAAACTTTGATGTTGTACATCTTGGCAAAACATTAAAGGGGTACTCCGGCCCTAAACATCTTATGCCCTTTCCATATTAGTGACGTCACACCTCGCCCCCTCAATTTGCGGCTGTGGTCGCCAGTCATTGCAGTGATTTCTAGTGACTGGACCCTCGCAATCGTACATTTTATCTGCTATCCTCTGCATAGGGCATAAGATGTTTAGGGCCGGAGTACCCCTTTAACCTTTCTAATCTACTTCATAAAAATGTATCTCCTTTTTTTTTTTTGATTGGATAATGAAACTCAGCACAGCACAGCAGACTCAGGGAGGAAGTCAATGCATAGTTAGTGAGGGCGGGCTCAGTGCTTGCCTCGGACACGCCCCTTCCTAAGCAGTTTATGTCAGAATGAGTGAGCAGCAAAACAGAGGGATAAACAGACACATAAAAAAAAGACATTAAAATAATCTGCATGACCCAATGAGTAACACATAGAAGCATTATTTATTTCTGTGATGTGATAGGTACACTTTAAATTAAATAGAAGGTGAATTTCCAAACCATAATATAAAATAAATAAATGAATAAATAAATAAAGACCGTCCAACCCTGTCTGTGTAGATGTCGTCTGGAACGTTCGCCGGCTCATCTTGTTACATAATCTCGAACAGCAGCGCAGGAAAAGAAAATTCATGGTGTTCAAAGAAAACATGGCAGAGAAATGAAATAACTCTGATGTTTTCCCGGTGTTGAAAGATCTGCAATAAACCTTCCGTGATTCCCAGAAACCATTTAAACAATCTCTGGTCTTCTCCTCCCTCCCTGGAGATTGTCGGGATTGTAGGAAAGGTGGGGAAGCGTCTGGGCCGGGCAGCACCGCACGAGGTGCCCATGGAGGACCCATGACTTCATCTCATAGACACATTGGCCGACATTTACTAAGAGTGGAGTGTCGGTTTGTGTTGGACTTTTGCTTTTCCGACCGTATTTACTAATCTGTCGCACTTTTCCCGATCTTTTTAGTCGCAGGGAAAAAATCTGTCGCACGGTAATTTCTGTCGCAGGGTTCATCTGTTGCATGGTAAAATGTGTCGTAGGGTTAATACTGTCGCACATTAAAATCTGGTGCATGAATAAATCTGTCGCAATGAAAATTTGGTCGCAGTGCGACAGATTTTTAAAATAAAAACAGGGAAAAGAAAAAAATTATAATAATTTGTGAAAATATATATGTATAGAGAGAGAGCGAAAGAGATATTCATAAATTTAAATGTAATAAAATAGTATATATATATATATATATATATATATATATGTATATATTTAGCAACAGAAGAATACAGCAGCACATGAAACATGAAATGCTATACAGCTATAGTGCAAAAAATGAAATAGTGAGGTACTTAGCTCACAATTTGGCGGCCAAATAGCTTGGACCATCCCACCACGGTAAGGTGACCTCATTGGGACGGACCCTACACTGTGAATATGCCTCTGTGTGATCAGTTTAACAGGCATTGCAAGGTCTGAGACATCAAGCACCTTATACAGCACCTAATAGAGGTGGGTGGGGTGCAGGAGCCAACATGGAGGTAGCCACTCCCCCATATGTATAACACAAACAAGGATAAGTTGGCCAGCACTACTGATACCAAAACTACTATATGGACCTGGCATACAGGTGCACGCTGCAAGGCTAAATATACAGCAACAGGAGAATACAGCATATATATATATATATATATATATATATATATATATATATATATATATACATATATGTATATACACACATATATATAGATGTATTAAAATGAGTATATATATATGTATATGTTTTTTTTTTATTATTCACCATTACTACTGAAACAATAGGGGGAAAAAAGTGTTGAAAAAATTAATAAAACAGAATAGCTTGAAATAGACGAGGCAGGCAAAGGAGCAAACAGCCAAAGAATTTACTGCACTTTCATAAATGTTATATATGCTTTAAAGTGTAGGGTTTTCTTTCCAGAAAATTCACATGATTTTCGGAGCGGTTTTCAGAAAAGACGAGTGATTTTGGATGAAATGTAAGGAACACGCCCCTTTTCCTGAAAACAACGCCCATTTTGTTTTGTTTTTTTTTTCACTCAGAGTGATTCAGATTCTGACGGGTATTTTCTGTCGCACATTCGCAGAATTTAGGCGCAAAACCCGACAAAAAGAGTCCGAATCCTGTTAGTAAATGAAGGTCAATGCATCAAAGTCATCACCGAACCAGAATAATGGCAGAGCGCGGAGCTTTGTATACGGGTGCGGGAAGAGCTAAAGCAGTGGTCTCAAACTGTGGCCCTCCAGATGTTGCAAAACTTCAACTCCCAGCATGCGCGGACAGCCGTTGGCTGTCCGGGCATGCTAGGAGTTAAAGTTTTGCAACAGCTGGAGGACCCCAGTTTGAAGACCGCTGCACTAAGGGATTAGATGAAAGGAAAGCCTTGATTTACCTTTCGAGGACAGTGTGCATCCTGTGGAGAAGGCAGACAGACTTTTACTGTACAGGCATGCTAGGAGTTGAAATTTTGCAACATCTGGAGGGCCACAGTTTGAGACTCCAATGAGCCTGAACATTCTGCGGAGCCTCAGGAGAACCAGGATCGGCTCAGGGCTAAACATGCAGATCCGAGCAGAAGCCGCGCAAATTGAGGACAATTTCGAGAGAAAGTCAAGGAGACGTAAATGAGCCTGTCAGGGCACGACACGTACGGATCACCTCACCTCGAATTCATCAGTAGTGATGAGCGGCATAGGCCATATATTCGAATTCGTGATATTTGGCAAATATATGGACGAATATTCCTTCCTAGATTCGCAAAATTCGCATATTCGCTATGTTACGTTTTTTTCTCATGCGAAAATTCATAATTAAATTCGCATAGTCCGCATGCGCAATTATATCTTTTACCTAAAAGAAGGGAGGGATCAGTGTCCAGTCTGGAAGTGCCGATATTCGCAGGAAAATTTGCATAAAAATTTGCATAAAAAAACAAATATTCGGCATTACGAATATATATCACACTATTCAAAATATTCTCAAAATCGCAAAGTGTCGATATTCGCAGTAAAAATTTGCATTTCGAATATTCGCGCTCAACACTATTCATGAGCATGGACTGTGTATGTTCTCCAAAAGTGGTGGCAGTAAACCTGGGCTTGTCATGGGTTAAATGGTCGGCCATTAACTGAAAGAAGCCCCCCGGGCTGTAGTGTTTTCTAGCTCAAATGATGCCTCATCACCATCACTAGTCGCTCAACGACATTTGTTTCATTCAAGTGAAGATGCATCCATGTGTTTTATTACTGTAACTTGGTCATGTGATCACCAGTCTGACGCTCCAAACCTTTCAGTGTTTAATGTGTCAGGACAGGATGTCAGTTCTGGGTTCTGACGTCCTATAAACTTCCGGATGACATCATCACCTATCAATCCTGCTTGCTCCAAGACACCTCCACTCCAGCTCCATCTGTATACTGCTGCTGCTATCTTGTCGTGCGGTAATAACTCAATTATGAACATAGTGATTCATTTTTGGGGCATACAATGAGTACAACAATCTATATGGGATCAGGCTGTATAGCAGTTATGCACTCCCCCTTCCTCCCAGTTCTTTCTGTATACTGCTGCTGCTACCCCTATGGAATCAGTATATATGGTAGTTATACACCTCCCCTTCAGCTCTATCTGTATGTTGCAGCTATCTCTGTGGGACCAGGATATATAGTAGTTATACCATACCCTTCAGCTCTATCTATATATTGCTGCAGCTATCTCTATGGGATCAGGATATATACTAGTTATACAGCTCCCCTCCAGCTCTATTTGTATACTGCAGCTATCTCTGTGGGATCAGGATGTATAGTAGTTATACACCTCCCCTCCAGCTCTATCTGTATACTGCTGCTGTTATCTCTATGGGATCAGGATACATAGTACTTATACACCTTCTTTCCAGCACTGTCTGTATACTGTGCTATCTTTAAGTGATTAAATATTTAGTAGCTATACCATCCCCTTCAGCTCTATCTGTATACTGCTGCTGCTCTCTCTATGGGATCATGATATATAGTAGTTATACACCTACCCTCCATGATATCCATGTAACATAGGCATCTGTATACTGATGCCGCTATCTTTATGAGATCCGAATATTTAGTAGTTATACTCCTCCCTCTAGCTCTATCTGTATACTGCTACTGCTATTGCTATGGAATCAGGATATATAGTAGATATATGCCTCCCTTCCAGCTCTATCTGTATACTGCTATCTCTATGGATCACGATATATAGTAATTATACACCTCCTCTCTAGCTCTATCTGTATACTGCTGTGATTTGACAGTTCACTGCCATACAGTAGTATAGAAGTGACCTGTAAAAGCAATCTAATGATTGTTTATAATTGTCCATTGAAGGCTAAAAATGTGTACAAAAAAAAAACAAAAGAAAGAAAAAGATAATATTGAAAATGATTAAGGGATTTTCTTTTCAACATTAAAAACCTCCCCAACAATAAAAATGTAAATCCCCCCCCCCCCCCTTTTTATTTTTGAAATAAAACACTCTAAATGTCTCAACTTTTAAATATAACATTATTGATCCAGCACAGTAAATGGATGGCATGAAAAGAAATATATACTTTAATTTAAAAAAGAATAGAAAAATATAAATAGTAAAACACAACAAAACGTATATAAATTGGGTATCACTGAAATCGCTCTGATCGTCAGAAAAAAGATAACCTGTCAGTTTAAATGCAAAATGAACGGTGTAAAAACTAAGGGGGGGGATTCATGACTGACCTGTACCGAGGAAAAGCTGACCAGTTGCCCATAGCAACCAATCAGATCCCTTCTTTCATTAAAGTAAAAGGCCTTTGAAAAATGAAAGAAGCGATCTGATTGGTTGCTATGGGTAACTGGTCAACTTCTCCTCAGCAGAGGTCTTGATGAATCGCCTCCTTAGTCCCTGAATTATTTTTATTTTTTTTTTTCAATGTCAGCCAACAAATATATATATTTTTCTATTTCGCGGTTCATTTTATGGTTAAATGAAAGAACTGCTTTACAAAGCGCAATTTATCCTGAATGTGAAGTTAAAGGGGTACTCCGGTGGAAAACTTTTTTTTTTTTTTATGAACTGGTGCCAGAAAGTTAAACAGATTTGTAAATGACTTCTATTTAAAAATCTTAATCCTTCCAGTACTTATTAGCAGATGAATGCTACAGAGGAAATTCTTTACTTTTTGAATTTATTTTTTGTCTTGTCCCCAATGCTCTCTGCTGACACCTCTGTCCGTGTCAGGAACTGTCCAGAGCAGCATAGGTATTCTATCCCCTTAACGACGCAGGACGTATATTTACGTCCTGCGCCGGCTCCCGCGATACGAAGCGGGATCGCGCAGCGATCCCGCATCATATCGCGTCGGTCCCGGCGCTCGCTCATCAACGGCCGGGACCCGCGGCTAATACCACACATCGCCGATCGCGGCGATGTGCGGTATTAACCCTTTAGAAGCGGCGGTCAAAGCTGACCGCCGCTTCTAAAGTGAAAGTGAAAGTGACCCGGCTGCTCAGTCAGGCTGTTCGGGACCGCCGCGGTGAAATCGTGGCGTCCCGAACAGCTGACAGGACACCGGGAGGGCCCTTACCTGCCTCCTCGGTGTCCGAGCGGCGAATGACTGCTCCGTGCCTGAGATCCAGACAGGAGCAGTCAAGCGCCGATAACACTGATCACAGGCGTGTTAATACACGTCAGTGATCAGCATGAGAGATCAGTGTGTGCAGTGTTATAGGTCCCTATGGGATAACAATGATCAGTGTGTGCAGTGTTATAGGTCCCTATGGGATAACAATGATCAGTATGTGCAGTGTTATAGGTCCCTATGGGACCTATAACACTGCAAAAAAAAAAAAAAAAATAAAGTCTTAATAAAGATCATTTAACCCCTTCCCTAATAAAAGTTTGAATCACCCCCCCTTTTCCCATAAAAAAAATAAAACAGTGTAAAAAAAAAAATAAACATATGTGGTATCGTCGCGTGCGTAAATGTCCGAACTATAAAAATATATCATTAATTTAACCGCACGGTTAATGGCGTATGCGCAAAAAAATTCCAAACTCCACAAAAGCGTATTTTGGTCACTTTTTATACCATTAAAAAATTTATAAAAAGTGATCAAAAAGTCCGATCAAAACAAAAACCAAACCGATAAAAACTTCAGATCACGGCGCAAAAAATGAGTCCTCATACCGCCCTATACATAGAAAAATAAAAAAGTTATAGGGGTCAGAAGATGACATTTTTAAACGTATAAATTTTCCTGCATGTAGTTATGATTTTTTCCAGAAGTGCGACAAAATCAAACCTATATAAGTAGGGTATCATTTTAACCGTATGGACCTACAGAATAATGATAAGGTGTCATTTTTACCAAAATATGCACTGCGTAGAAACGGAAGCCCCCAAAAGTTACAAAATGGCGTTTTTTCTTCGATTTTGTTGCACAACGATTTTTTTTTTCGTTTCGCCGTGCATTTTTGGGTAAAATGACTAATGTCACTGCAAATTAGAATTGTCGACGCAAAAAATAAGCCATAATATGGATTTTTAGGTGGAAAATTGAAAGGGTTATGATTTTTAAAAGGTAAGGAGGAAAAAACGAAAGTGCAAAAACGGAGTCCTTATGGGGCTATGGGGATTTTCTCCTGCTCTGGACAGTTCCTGATACGGGCATCCGGTGTCAGCAGAGAGCACTGTGGACAAGACAAAAAAAAGAAATTCAAAAAGAAAATAATTTTCTATGTAGCATACAGCTGCTAATAAGTACTGGAAGGACAAATATTTTTTCATAGAATTTATTTACAAATCTGTTTAACTTTCTGGCACCAGTTGATTTAAAAAAAAAAAAAAAAAAATGTTTTCAACCGGAGTACCCCTTTAAAGGGGTAGTCCGCCCCTAGACATCTTATCCCCTATCCAAAGGATAGGGGATAAGATGTCAGATCGCCGGGGTCCCGCTGCTTGGGACCCCAGGGATCGCTGCTGCAACACCCCACTATCATTACTGCACAGAGCGACGGGCAATAATGACGGGACGTAATGACGGGCAATACAGGGGCCGGAGCCTCGTGACGTCACGGCTCCGCCCCTCGTGACGTCACGGCCCGCCCCCGTCAATACAAGTCTATGGGAGGGGGCGTGGTCGTCGTCAATAGAGGTGTTGGTGAACTACAACTCCCAGGAGACTACAGAGGTACAATAGAGGTGTTGGTGAACTACAACTCCCAGGAGACTACAGAGATACAATAGAGGTGTTGGTGAACTACAACTCCCAGGAGACTACAGAGATACAATAGAGGTGTTGGTGAACTACAACTCCCAGGAGACTCCTGATACAATAGAGGTGTTGGTGAACTACAACTCCCAGGAGACTACAGAGGTACAATAGAGGTGTTGGTGAACTACAACTCCCAGGAGACTACAGAGATACAATATAGGTGTTGATGAACTACAACCCCCAGGAGACTACAGAGATACAATATAGGTGTTGGTGAACTACAACTCCCAGGAGACTACAGAGATACAATAGAGGTGTTGATGAACTACAACCCCCAGGAGACTACAGAGATACAATAGAGGTGTTGATGAACTACAACCCCCAGGAGACTACAGAGGTACAATAGAGGTGTTGGTGAACTACAACTCCCAGGAGACTACAGAGATACAATAGAGGTGTTGGTGAACTACAACTCCCAGGAGACTACAGAGATACAATATAGGTGTTGGTGAACTACAACTCCCAGGAGACTACAGAGATACAATATAGGTGTTGGTGAACTACAACTCCCAGGAGACTACAGAGATACAATATAGGTGTTGGTGAACTACAACTCCCAGGAGACTACAGAGATACAATAGAGGTGTTGATGAACTACAACCCCCAGGAGACTACAGAGATACAATAGAGGTGTTGGCGAACTACAACTCCCAGGAGACTCCTGATACAATAGAGGTGTTGGTGAACTACAACTCCCAGGAGACTCCTGATACAATAGAGGTGTTGGTGAACTACAACTCCCAGGAGACTACAGAGGTACAATAGAGGTGTTGGTGAACTACAACTCCCAGGAGACTACAGAGATACAATAGAGGTGTTGGTGAACTACAACTCCCAGGAGACTACAGAGATACAATAGAGGTGTTGATGAACTACAACCCCCAGGAGACTACAGAGATACAATATAGGTGTTGGTGAACTACAACTCCCAGGAGACTACAGAGATACAATAGAGGTGTTGATGAACTACAACTCCCAGGAGACTACAGAGATACAATAGAGGTGTTGGTGAACTACAACTCCCAGGAGACTCCTGATACAATAGAGGTGTTGGTGAACTACAACTCCCAGGAGACTACAGAGGTACAATAGAGGTGTTGGTGAACTACAACTCCCAGGAGACTACAGAGATACAATAGAGGTGTTGGTGAACTACAACTCCCAGGAGACTACAGAGATACAATAGAGGTGTTGGTGAACTACAACTCCCAGGAGACTCCTGATACAATAGAGGTGTTGGTGAACTACAACTCCCAGGAGACTACAGAGGTACAATAGAGGTGTTGGTGAACTACAACTCCCAGGAGACTACAGAGATACAATAGAGGTGTTGGTGAACTACAACTCCCAGGAGACTACAGAGATACAATAGAGGTGTTGGTGAACTACAACTCCCAGGAGACTACAGAGATACAATATAGGTGTTGATGAACTACAACCCCCAGGAGACTACAGAGATACAATATAGGTGTTGGTGAACTACAACTCCCAGGAGACTACAGAGATACAATAGAGGTGTTGATGAACTACAACCCCCAGGAGACTACAGAGATACAATAGAGGTGTTGATGAACTACAACCCCCAGGAGACTACAGAGGTACAATAGAGGTGTTGGTGAACTACAACTCCCAGGAGACTACAGAGATACAATAGAGGTGTTGGTGAACTACAACTCCCAGGAGACTACAGAGATACAATATAGGTGTTGGTGAACTACAACTCCCAGGAGACTACAGAGATACAATATAGGTGTTGGTGAACTACAACTCCCAGGAGACTACAGAGATACAATATAGGTGTTGGTGAACTACAACTCCCAGGAGACTACAGAGATACAATAGAGGTGTTGATGAACTACAACCCCCAGGAGACTACAGAGATACAATAGAGGTGTTGGCGAACTACAACTCCCAGGAGACTCCTGATACAATAGAGGTGTTGGTGAACTACAACTCCCAGGAGACTCCTGATACAATAGAGGTGTTGGTGAACTACAACTCCCAGGAGACTACAGAGGTACAATAGAGGTGTTGGTGAACTACAACTCCCAGGAGACTACAGAGATACAATATAGGTGTTGGTGAACTACAACTCCCAGGAGACTACAGAGATACAATAGAGGTGTTGGTGAACTACAACTCCCAGGAGACTCCTGATACAATAGAGGTGTTGGTGAACTACAACTCCCAGGAGACTACAGAGGTACAATAGAGGTGTTGGTGAACTACAACTCCCAGGAGACTACAGAGATACAATAGAGGTGTTGGTGAACTACAACACCCAGGAGACTACAGAGATACAATAGAGGTGTTGGTGAACTACAACTCCCAGGAGACTCCTGATACAGTAGAGGTGTTGGTGAACTACAACTCCTTTATACACTCAAACAGCAGAAAGCTGACACGGCATGCTGGGATGTATAGTCTTACAACAGCTGGAGTCACCTCTGCAACTCCAAGCATGCACATACAGCAGAAAGCTGACAGGGCATGCTGGGATTTGTAGTCTTGCAACAGCTGGAGGCACCACTGGAATTCCCAGCATGCCCGAACAGCATATAAAATAACTGGGCATGCTTGGAGTTGTAGTTGTGAAAAAGATGGAGGGAGCAATATCAGGACAGTTTTATAGACAAACAATTATGGGTTTTTTTTAACCATTTTTCCTTTCACTCTCCACTCTCCAGAGCCCACACTACAGTGAGCGCGGGGGCAGCTGCTTCATCACTGGACAGGAGCCAGCATGGGGAGGGGGAGATGAGCAGAAGGGGAGGGTGTATGCAAGGGGGGGGGGGGGATAGAACAGGGGGAGGGCAGCAGCTTACAGGAAGTAAGCACAAGGCATGATGGGAGATGTAGTTTTATTTTCACTTCTCCTCCGTAATTCGTGTGCTGAGAACGGGAGAACGGCTGGGCCAATTTTGATGGGGGAGACATCGTTGGAAAGGTCTTTCAAAGACCTATTAAATGAGGTAAAAAAAAGTTTTTTTGCCCAGCACTGCAGATGTCCTTTAAGGGGACGGGCTGTGATGTCATGAGGGGCGGAGCCATGACGTCACGCTGCTCCGGCCCCTGTATCGCCCGTCATTACGTAGGGAGCGAACTCGCTCTGTGCAGTAATGATGGCGGGGTGCCGCAGCGGCAATCCCCGGGGTCCCCAGCAGCGGGACCGCGGCGATCTAACATCTTATCCCCTATCCTTTGGATAGGGGGATAAGATGCCAGGGGCGGAGTACCCCTTTAAGGCTGCGTTGACATCACGATTTCTCCATCCGACTTGAGTACACGATTTTATAACTTAAAAATCGTATGAAATCGTATATAAAGTCGGATCCATTGACCTCCATAAAAAAAAATTGGATCCATTACACGCATCCGATTTGATCCGCATCGGATTTCACGCGATTTTTTTGTTCAGGCCTGAAATCGTGGTAAAACCGTGTTGTGACCCCCAATTTAAAAATGTTACTGATAAAACCAAGCATTATCCTAGATCAGTGGTCTTCAACCTGCGCACCTCCAGATGTTTCAAAACTACAACTCCCAGCATGCCCGGACAGCCGTTGGCTGTCCGGGCATGCTGGGAGTTGTAGTTTTGCAACATCTGGAGGTCCGCAGGTTGGAGACCACTGTCCTAGATCATTCAGGCTGGTATTTTGATGTTTTTGTCGCTGTTTCTTTCGATGACTAACAGACAAAATGTCAACGTGTTTTTTTTGTTTTTTTATTATTTGCCATATAAAGCAAATGGATGGGAAACAATTAGGACTAAAAAGTTTCCCCCGCTATTTGATTTTATAGTAAATACAAATACTTTAAACCAAGAAAAGAAAATGTGACAACCCCCCCATCTAGAAGTTCAGGAACCCACGGAGAGGGGCCTCTTAATAAATATCATATTTTCCCATATTGGCCAAAGTTGACTAATTTTTTTAAGTTTTCGGGGGTCTTACGGGGGGAACTCTGCAATGACATAAGGGGAAATTTATCAAAGCCTGTGTAGAGGGAGAGAGGTGCAGTTGCCCCTAGCAACCAATCAGCTCGCTTCTTTCATTTTCACAGGCCTCTTTAAAAATGAAAGAAGCGATCTGATTGGTTGCTATGGGCAACTGCACCACTCTCCCTCTACACAGGTTTTGATAAATCTCCCACATAGAGTCTAAATCCAGCATGGTGCCCGGTTAAGGCTGCATTCGCACCACGTTTTTTTGCAATACAGTTCCCGTATACGTTTCTGTGGTGGCGGATGAGGGGACACTGTCTTGTGGGAGTGCAGGGTGTTTAGGGTGTCGTTGTGCAGGATAGTTAAGGGCGCTGTTAACCCTTGTCAGTCGTGACGCCAGGGTGAGGGTTAAATACTGTGTTTTCTTGATAGGCCTATTGCCACCCTTCCCAAGATGCAGAAATAAAGGATTGTCCACAACCGCTGTTAACTGAAAACTTGCAGAAACTTTTACTGAAGAATTTCTGTGCATGTAACTAGAGATGAGCGAATTTACAGTAAATTCGATTCGTCACGAACTTCTCGGCTCGGCAGTTGATGGCTTATCCTGCATAAATTAGTTCAGCTTTCAGGTGCTCCCATGGGCTGGAAAAGGTGGATACAGTCCTAGGAGACTCTTTCCTAGGACTGTATCCACCTTTTCCAGCCCACCGGAGCACCGGAAAGCTGAACTAATTTACGCAGGATAAGTCATCAACTGCCGAGCCGAGAAGTTCGTGACGAATCGGATTTACTGTAAGTTCGCTCATCTCTACATGTAACAGTACTAACAGTCCAGATAACAGTGATTGACAGTCGGTTGGGCTCAGATAAGCCCAATTCAGCTTCTGAAGGATTGTATAGCAGAGATCCGCTGGATTTAGGGGAGTATTTAGGTCCAGTGATCTTGCGGGGAGTAGCGGGGAATTGCTTAGTCTATCCGCTATGTTAGAGGACGAGGCCGCAAGGCTTTGGCCTAGTAAATCGTCTTGTAAACTGCGGAGGTCCTACCTCTTCCAGAGTCAGCAACCCAGGAGAGGGATCAAGATGGCGCGGGTCCCTTATATGGGCAGGGGCCGGCCGTTTTGGATTGGTCCGTAACAACTGTCACTCACCGTTACAGTGCATTGTGGGTGAACACGTCACAGGAACCTCCAAAGGTCCTAAAGCAAAACCATAGAGTTTCAACCTAATCACGTGACCCGCAGGTCCTGTTACGCTCCAAACAGGTAGATAACTAAATATATATATATATATATATATATATATATACCTATACTTATATTAATATTGAATAGAACTGCTATATAGTTATAGACAAATGTGAGGTGACAAGGGGAGATATACAAAAGAGGGACCCCGACGTCCTAGGGACTCTGGCTATGGGGACCTCTATACAGGTAACGTATATAATACAGTACCGAGACACCACATTTCCAATGTGAAAACCGTACGGAACCGTATTGAAAACCGTATGCATTGACTCTCCATTGAAAACCGTATGCCAAACGATGCATCAAGTTGTGTCCGTTTTGCATCTCATACGGTTTTGTACAGTTTTTTTACCTGTACCCAAAACCGTAGTCTACCACAGTTTTTGGTCCGGGTGAAAATCTTCATTAAACCGTATACGTTTTTTTAAAACATGGGAGTCAATGGGAACCGTACAGACCTGTATGTGCGTAAGGTTCCATCCTGTTTTCACCATACGGTTTTTGACTTTGCACAGTTTTTTTTCTTGGAATTTCAGTCAAACAAGTGAAACTTTATTCAAAATGGAGTGAAAAGTTTAAAATGTATACGTCTTTTTCTTACAAAACGGATGCAACCGGACATCATTTTGCAAACCGTATACGGTTTTTAACGGTATACGGGTGGAAATTTGTGCACACGTTTTGATACAGTTTAGTCAGGTTTTGAGGAATCCGTTTTTCATCAAAAACCTGATACGGGAACTGTATTGCAAAAACGTGGTGTGAATGCAGCCTAATATGGGGGGAGATTTATCAAAACCTGAGCAGAGGAAAAGTTGACATCATCTGCCCATAGCAACCAATCAGATCGCTTCTTTCATTTTTAAAAGACAAAGGGAAAGTAGCAATCTGATTGGTTGCTATGGGCAACTGGCCAACTTTTCCCCTGCTCAGCTTTTAATAAATTTCCCCCAATGTCCCTTATTTTTAGTTAATACTAGCTGAGTACCCGGCGCTGCACGGTTTTCCATCCTTAAATCCTGACCCCATATCCCCTCCTCATATTCCGACCTCATATCCTGTGATGATTTTTTGTCCTAATATCTCGACCTCATATTTCGTCCCCATATCCCATCCCAATATCCCGACCTCATATCCTGTCCTCATATCCCATCCTCGTATCCCGTTCTCATAGCCCATCCCCATAAGGGGTGTGGCTTAAAGGGTGGGCGTGTCTTTGCAAGATGGGTTATGGAATGCGTGGAGGGTGGGGCTTGCCAGCCGGACTGATGAATTCACTAGGAGATGTAGGGAGGAGCCTGTGGAGTAAAGTACCAGAAGTCCTATATAATTTATGGGACTTGAAACAAAAACTCCATCCCTCACATATGGGGGTAGGTTAGGGGTAAATTTAATATGGTGGCCCAGTACAAGAGTTGCACCCCTGTATCCTAGCTGCCCTGTCAGACAGACTCCATTCTGTGACCCCTGCCCCCCCCCCCTGCACCTGTGTCTTGTATAATAAATCCTAAGTGCCTATGTTATATAATGCATTGTACATATAATGTTATATACCTTTAAGAACTGTTGTCGTGTTATTGTAACCAGGGAAGGTACCAGTGACATGTGACCTACAGGGTGACCTATGGGGCCCCTCCTGAGTCTCCCCCATATAAGCCCTGGGTGGAGCGAGCTCACTCTCTTTTCCTGCTTAGCTGAGTGCAGTAAGGTCAAGTCCTAGGTTTGTGTTTGGAGTCCAGAGGAGGCCAAAGTCTACCACGCAGCCACGGATCCACAAGTCAACTACCCCCCAGGTCCAAGTCAAAGCCTGGTAAGCAACAAAAGGGGTAAAGTCTGTCATAGTCAGTCTCAGTCAAGTCAGTCCAAGTCAATCTGTCTCAAGTAAGCGTTGCCCTGCATCAAATTGTCCAAGTCCACCATAAGTTCCAACAAGCCCTGTGGTCTCTGAAGTCACTGGTCACCTCCTTGGGCCTGGCCAAGCTGTATAGACTGTTACACCTGTCTGACTCAGTAAAGCTGCCATTGTTCCGTAACTTGGCGTCGGAGTCATTATTTGCCCCCGTGCCTATCCCAGGATCCAGCGGTATACCTTCAGGTGGTGTAGAGGATAAACCTCGCCCTGGCGTCACGAACACAAGGGGTTAATGCCATCTTCCCCTGGGGTAATTCCATCTGCCCTCATTACACCCCCACCACATTAACTATTTTATATTTTTATTTGACATATAGGTTACATGTGACCAAGCATTATGGAAATAATTCCAGCCGTACGGAAGTTATGCTGGAACATAAATTTCCCATAGATTTGAATTGGACTTTAAACAAAAAGCCCGACCCTCGCAAATTAGGGAAGGTTAGGGTTAAATTAACTATCCCATATTTTTAGTGGACATATAAGTAACATGTGACTGAGTATTATTGAAATATCTCCAGCCATTTGGAAGTTATGCATAAACATATATTTCCCTTAGACTTGTATGGGACTTAAAATAAAAACCCCGACCCTCACAAATGGGGGTGGGTAAGGGTTAAATTACCTATTCTATTTTTTTTAGTTGACATATAAATAACGTTAACCAAGTTTCGTGTTAATAACTTTAGCCATTTGGATGTGATACTGTGACATACACACACACACACACACACACACATACATACAAACACACACACACACATACATACACACATACACAAACACTAGTGTTGAGCATAGGCCATATTCGAATTTGCGATATTTCGCGAATATATGGACAAATATTCGTCACATATTCGCTAAATTCGCATATTCGTAATATTTGCATTATATTTTCGCATATGCGAAAATGCGCATATGTGAAAATTAGCATATGCTAACATTAACGAAAATTTGCATGTGCGGAAATTTGCATATGTGAAAATTTGCATAAGCGAAAATCCGCATATGCGAAAATTAGTATATGCAAATTTCCCCATATGCGAAAATTCACACGCCAGTCTCACACAGTGGTATTAGAGCCTTCTTTAGACCAAACAAACTGGAAGCAGAGAGGGATGATCACTGTGATGTGTACTGTGAAAAAAAAAAAAATAAAACAATATTCGTAATTACGAATATTTAGTGTTATATTCGTGAATAAAATTCGCATTGCGAATATTCGCGAGCAACACTAATAAACACACACACATACATACACACATACATTCATACACACATACATGCATACATACATCTACACATACATACATAGACGCATACACACACACACATTGGGGGATATTTATCACAACCTGTCCAGAGGAAAAGTTGCCTTTTCAAAAATGAAAGAAGCGATCTGATTGGTTTCTATGGGCAACTCAGCAACTTTTCCTCTGGAGAGGTTTTAATAAATCTCCCCCCCATGGTGTCTTAAACTAATACATGAGGCTCTTGAACAATGATGTGCTGACACTTGAGGCTTTAGAAGAATGACACGTAAAGCTCTAGAACAATGGAACATTTATAATTCTGGAAATAAGACATGCTGACACTTGGTTTCTAGAACATTACCATACTGACAATTGTGGTTTAGAACAACGATACACTGCCACTTGACGTTCTAGAACAACGATACCACTGCCACTTGATGTTCTAGAACAACTATACACTGTCACTTGATGTTCTAGAACAACGGTGCACTGCCACTTGATGTTTTAGAACAACGATACACTGCCACTTGATGTTCTAGAACAACGATGCACTGCCACTTGATGTTCTAGAACAATGATACACTGCCACTTGATGTTCTAGAACAACGATGCACTGCCACTTGATGTTTTGGAACAATAATAAATTTGTGGTTCTGGAAGTTAGACATACTAACACTCGTTATCTAAAACAGTAACACACATTTGGGCAGAAGAAAATACACTACATTTGGTACATCTAGAACAATGAGTCCATGATGGTCACACACTGACATCCAGAACCATGGAACATTGACATTTCATATTTTTCCTTACATATTTCTGTTGGCCCCAGGCATTATCATCATACAAGAACGTGGCGCCCCTCGGAGCCCATACGGCCTATATTCTGCACTTCTCATTGTCCCCATCGTGAAGTTACTTTCTTGTGCGTCATCATTTATGTAAAGTTATTGATAGAAATGATAAATTGCCCTATATAAAACCCTATAGTGATCCCCAGCTGTGGAGGGAAAGTGTTCTCCACCGTTCACACTGACACAAGGTGACAACAAGTGATCGATGATGATTTCTGTTTCGCACCATCGCAGCGAAGGGTTCACGAGTCTCCTTCCCTGACAGAGTGTTGTGTCTGCTTTGTCTATTTATCTGCCCTGTACTGGGGCTATTTATTCCTAATTAAGACCACCTGGGCTGGTGAGGGGGTCTACATGTAATGTATCTTTCCCGAATCCCTGGGGACGACCTTCTCCATGTGACAGCCATAGGTAAGACACTAACATAGAAAACCTCACACTGGACACGGAGCGCTTGACACCTCTACTCTTCCCCCATGATTCTAATTTCAGTAAATCGCTCCCTGCTGCTTCTTGTATATTTTCAGTCATCATGGCTGAATGCTGGAGAAGAGGGGCTGTCATGTCCCGTCATGGGCCGGGGTGTCTAATGGTTATCATCTTAGGAGCCTTCATCACATATCAATAACCCCTTGTTACCACCTTGGTGGAGTCATCAGTCAGGCCCACATGGAAATAGTGTTGTGCTTATTTGTCTGGTTTTAAAGGGGGCTTCCATATTTTAGACCCACATCTCTGAGTGGAAAATGACTAGAAAGAGAGTATCTCATGTGGAGGACCCGGCAAGTACATTCATTACACTAACAACCCATTGATTTCAATGAGCAAAGTGTAATGCTTAAAGGGGTACTCCGGTGAAAACCTTTTTTCTTTTAAATCAACTGGTGCCAGAAAGTTAAACATATTTGTAAATTACTTCTATTAAAAAATCTTAATCCTTCCAGTACTTATTAGCTGCTGAATGCTACAGAGGAAATTCCTTTCTTTTTGGAACACTGATGACATCACGAGCACAGTGCTCTCTGCTGACATCTCTGTCCATTTTAGTAACCATGCATAGCAGATGTATGCTAAGGGCAGCATGGTGGCTCAGTGGTTAGCAGTGCTGGGGCCTTGGGTGCAAATCCCACTAAGGACAACAATAAATAAATAAATAAAGACTTATTATTATAATAACGTCAGCAGAGAGCATTGTGCTCGTGATGTCATCAGAGAGCATTCCAAAAAGAAAAGAATTTCCTCTGTAGTATTCAGCAGCTATAAGATTTTTGAATAGAAGTAATGTAAAAATCTGTTTAACTTTCCGGAGCCAGTTGATTTAAAAGAAAAAAGGTGTGCTCCACTGCCCCAGCATTCGCAACATTTTGTTCTGAATGCTTGGAGCGGGCGGCAGGGGTCGTGACGTCACGGCCACGTCCCTTGCGACGTCACACCCCGCCCCTCAATGCAAGCCTATGGGAGGGGGCGTGGCATACGCCACGCCCCCTCCCATAGACCTGCATTGAAGGGGGCGTGGTGTGGCGTCGCAAGGGCTGTGGCCATGACACAGAAATCGCAGATCTGCACAGAGATTGCAGGGGTCCCAGCTGCGGGATCCCCGTGATCGGACATCTTATCCCCTATCCTTTGGCTAGGGGGTAAGATGTCTAGGGGTGGAGTACCCCTTTAATTTCTCCTTCGGTGGCGCTGCTAGGAAATTAAACACTTGTCCCCGGCAGTCACAAGGGGGTCTCAGACACTGAAACAATGGCACTTGGGCTAACACAGCTATGATGTACTGATGCTTAAAGGAGAACTCCGGAATAGGAAAATTATCGTCCACACTGCCGACAGTAAAAAAATAAACAGGTACATACTTTCCTTCGTTACACCGGTGCCTCTGGTAACCTGCTCCAGCCTCCGCCGCGATCCTCTTCCTGGTTGGTGGTGGTCGGCGAGTCATACTGCGCTCAGCCAGTCACCGTCCGCAGCGAAGTCCCGACTCGGCCGGCGATAGGCTGAGCGGCAGTGTGAGAACGCTTCAAGACACACAATTCTTCACTACACCGGCACCTGCTGCTGGGGCCGAAAACGTCACAATGACGCTCAGCCTATCACCGGCCAAATCGGGACTTCGCTGCGGCCGGTGACTGTTACCGGAGGCACCGGGGGAGCGAAGGAAGGTATGTACCTGTCTATTTTTTTTTTTACTGCCGACAGTAGGGACGATAATTTTCCTATTCCTGAGTTCTCCTTTAAGGGTTCAGAGCAATTACACTGTAACAATGAGGAATCTAGAACCCCAACAGATAAACAATTAGGGTTCCAGAGCAGAGGCAGGCTTACACTTGTGGCTCAAGAACAATGATATGTTGACGCTCGTTGCTCTAGAACAGAAACAGTCTAACTATTGGGGCTCTGGGACAGTTATACAATAATACTTGGGGCTTAAGAACAGAGGGGCCGCATAATAGGGACACACTGTTACTTGAGGGCTCTAAAACAGTGATATAGTGACACATGACGCCCCAGGACAGTGACATTACTACTAACAAGTAGGACAGTGCCACAGTATTACTTTAAGCTTAAAGGGGTACTCCGCTGCTCAGCGTTTGAAACAAACTGTTGGACCTGGCGCTGGGAGCTGGTGATGTAATAGCCCCACCCCCTCATGACATCACGCCCCGCCCCCTCAATGCAAGTCTATGGGAGGGGGCGTGATATTGTGAGGGGGCGGGGCTTTGACGTCACAAGCTCCCGGCGCCGGCTCCAGCGTTTGGAACAGTTTGTTCCAAACGCTGAGCTGCGGAGTACCCCTTTAATGACAGTGTCATTGCTGCTCCAAAACAGTAGAGACAGTGATACTTGGGGGTCTAGAACAGTGACATACTAACAAAGGAGCTTTAGAAGAGTGATATACTAACAAAATAGACTTTAGAAAAGTGACTTGCTGACACTCGAGTCTTCAGAACAGAGACCTAAAGAGGGTTCTAGAGCAGTGCATACTAGCACTTGGAGCCCTAGAACAGTAACCCTTAGGGCTCAAGAACAGGTATATATTAACAAGTAGGGCTCTAGTACAGTGCCACCGTATTAGCTGGGGCTCTAGAACAGGGGCATATGCTAAGATTTGGTGCTCCAGAACAGTGGACTCAGTGATAATGAGGGCTCTAGTACCCTGATATATAAACAAAATGAGACATACGGACACTGGAGGCTCCAGAACAGAAACCTAGAGACACTTGGGGTTCTAGTACACTGATATAGTAATACCTGGAGCCCCAGAACTGTATCACTTAAAGCTTTAGAACAGGGGTGTATTTACAATTGATGTACCATAACATTAACAAAGTGAAAGACTCCAGAACAGTGACATACTGGCAAAATGAGCTTTAGAACAGTCACATATTAACACTTGGGACTCCAGAATACTTGGGGCCCTAGAACATTGGCCTAATAAGAATTGGTGATTCAGAACATTGACACAGCGACACTAGACCAGAGACATACTACCAAAGGGGTTTCAGGATAGTGACATTAGTGACACTAACACTTGGGGCTTTTGAACAGTGACATAGAGATGCTTGGTTCTAGAGCTGTGACATACTAACAAAAGGGGCTTTAGAACAGTGACATACTACACATGAGGCTTTAGAACACTGGCATAGAGATGTGTGGGGTTCTAGAGTGGTGACATATTAAAAACTGGGGCTCCAGATCAGTGACACAGTGATAGTTGGGACTAGTGTTGCTCGCGAATATTCGCAACGCGAATTTTATTTGCGAATATCGCATATTTGCGAATTCGCGAATATTCGCGAATATAGCACTATATATTCGTAATTACGAATATTCGTTTTTATTTTATTTTTATTTTTTTTTCACAGTACACATCACAGTGATCATCCCTCTCTGCTTCCAGCTTGTGTGGTGTAAAGAAGGCTCTAATACTACTGTGTGAGATTGGTGCGCGCATTTTCGCATATGCGAAACTTTGCATATGCAAATGTTTTCGCATATACGAATTTTCGCTTATGCTAATTTTGTGTATGCAAATTTTTTCGCATGTGGTAATTTTCGCATTCGCGAATTTTCGCTTATGCGAAAATAAAACGAGACTGTTACGAATATGCGAATATTCGCGAATATATGACGAATATTCGTCCATATATTCGCGAATATTCGCGAATTCGAATATGGCCTATGCCGCTCAACACTAGTTGGGACTCAAGAACCGTGACACAATGATTGAGGTTGATCACTGGGGAGACAAGCAGTGGGGCTCCCTTCAGAGACCTTATTGATGAGGGCTGCATCTTGAAAGTCGGATTGCCCAAAGTGGACAACCCCTTAAAGGGGTACTCTGGTGGAAAACTTTTTTTTTTTAAATCAATTGGTGCCAGAAAGTTAAACAGATTTGTAAATTACTTCTATTAAAAAATCTTAATCCTTCCAGTACTTATTAGCTGAATACTACAGAAGAAAATTATTTTATTTTTGGAACACAGAGCTCTCTGCTGACATCACGACCACAGTGCTCTCTGATGACATCTCTGTCCATTTTAGGAACTCTCCAGAGCAGCATATGTTTTCTATGGGGATTTTCTCCTACTCTGGACAGTTCTTAAAATGGACAGAGATGTCAGCAGAGAGCACTGTGGTCATGATGTCAGCAGAGAGCTTTGTGTTCCAAAAAAAAAAAGAATTTCCTCTGTAATATTCAGCAGCTAATAAGTACTGGAAGGACTAAGATTGTTTAATAGAAGTAATTTACAAATCTGTTTAACTTTCTGGCACCAGTTGATTGAAAAAAAAAAAAGGTTTTCCACCGGTGTACCCCTTTATTCTATCCATGGCTATTCTTACATTCTAGATCTGTTCTCTTGCATCCGATGTCTGTTTAATTTTTCCACTTCCCACTTGGGTTGTCACCATATTTTACTAGACTCTTGTATAGTAAATCTTCCTTTATTCGTGATTCCCCCCCTTTCCATAGTTTCCAGGGTTTCCAGTATGAAAGCCAATATTTTGAGTAATATGAAATAGTGATGAGACCCGGAGAATTAGTCCTTAAGTTTTCTAATTATAAAAAAATAAATAAAAAATAATTAAAAAAAACATAAGAAACTGGTGAAAATTTTTAGAATTTTATCAGTTATCCAAATATTTGAAATCAGTTTTAAAAAAAAACAAAAAAGCAAAGACTTTTGTGTAATAAAATAAGAAGTTCATGTTAAAATCTCACACTTCCCGCCCACACCCCCATGCTAGAGGAAATAGACAGATTTGCCTAATCACTAAGAAATTTTCCAACATTTCGGAAAATCTCCCTGTGCGTCATTTACAAGGTTTTCGATTGCCAGGAGCCGGGCAAGCGTGGTGTTCGTCTCCGCCAGATCATTGCATCCAGATATCACACCGTATCGCGCCAATTTACATTCTTGAGCTCCTTGAAACTTTTTGTGGAACTCGGATAAAATTGAGCAATAAATTTATTTTTGTAAATTTATACTTGATAACACTGTAATACTTTATTGCGTTTTCGTTTACCTCTTTAGTATATCAATTATGTTGTTTTATTAATTCTTATTATTAATAATAATAATAATAATAAAAATTATCATCTATATTAACCCTTTTAGGTGGTACATAAAAAAATGTGGGGTTCATCTGGCCTGGCTGTCATTTTGTAAGTGTTCGGCCGTCTTGACAGATGATAGAAGACAGCGCAGGGTTTGTGGCCATAAAGCAGATGTTAATAATTACATTGTATGTGATGCATTATTTTTGTTTGGATAGCTGCTCATTTTGGGAAAATCAATACTTCTTTTTTCTTTCTTTTTTTTTCTTCTTTCTTTTTTTTTATTTATTTTTTTTTTTTTTGGTGTTACATCTGCAAGAAAACCAAAGTTAGCTAAGAGAGAAAGTGCAAAATTTCAATAGAAGTAAATAAAACTAAAAACTGTTGGTAAAAGAAATTTAAAAGAAATTGTACAAATTAAAAGAAAAAAAAGATGTACACAACAATGTAGATTTTGCTATTAAATTTGCTATTACATTAAATAAAATTTTATAACATTAGCTTTTAAATTATTTATTTATGTTTTATTTCTACTCAGATTCAAACCACTACAGTTTAAGTTGAAAAAGCTTTTTTAAAAAAAAAAAAAAAAAAAAAAAGATATTTATTGTAAAAAATTGGTTGATTAAAAATTAAGTAAATGTTTACCCATTTAAATTAGTTTAATAATAATCCAAATATGTGAGTCAGTGTAATATATATATATATATATATATATATATATATATATACATTTATTTTATTTATTTATTTTTTTGGAGCCTCTTAAAACTCGTCTGGGCTCTTCTCTATCTCACAATTTTTTCTTAGATTCTCGATTAGGTGAACCAATCTGCAGGATTTTCTGCATTTTTCTTAAACTAAGGGTCAAGGAGGTTATTCAGAAACAGGAAAACAGAGCAATTAATTTTCCAAAAGCAGCACCACACCTGCCCTGAGGTTGTTTGTGGTATTGCAGCTCAGTTCCATTGAAGTAAATGGAGCCAAGTTGCAATACCACACATAACCTGAGGTCAGGGGTGATGCTGTTTTTTGGAAGAAATATCCTTTATATTGATTTTCCTTCATAGCCCCTTTAATCTTCTGCTGATCTGTTGTTGGGAATGGTGAGGTGGCGGGGCTTATCCAAGGTATGGGGATCAATAACCATTGTCTCCTACAGCAGACAGGGCAGTGGGGGGAGGCTCCTGCTTCAGCCAGTTGTCCTTCAGCCACACACAGAACAGTGAGGAGAAGAAGAAGGCAGAGGAGGAGGACACAACAATTTTTTTTATTTCTTGTATTTAATAATAATTTGAGAGAAAACCAGCTGCCACGCCCCCTCCCATAGACTTGCATTGAGGGGGCATGGTGTGATGTCACAGGTGGTAAACGCTGGGACAGGGGAGTACCCCTTTAAACCTGTTTCAAACTGGAAAAAATTGCTTTTTTGGGGCATATGTCTGGATTTTTTCTTTCTTTTCTTTCTTACCTCTGTTGCTTTAAAATGTGGAAAATTTGGTGTAAAATTTATTTTATTCTCTTTATGAGTAAGTGGACTATTTCTGGTGATGTCAGAGTTGTGCTGCGGCCTTTGGGCCAATCTTCTCCTTCTTATTCTATTTCACTGTAACTGCAGTTGCATTCCCCTCCTCTCCCCTTCCCGTTAATCTTCTATTTACAAAAAAGGCAAATAGATAGTGGTTGCTGGGAAAAAAAGGAAAATTCTAATTTCCGCTAATAAAATGTATTGCAAATTACCATTTATTCTCATTTAGTCATGTGCTATGCAAATACTGTTCATTTGTTACAATAGTAAAATTCCTTTTTGAGGGACAATTTTAAAAGCTACAATTTCTCATATAATGTTTTGGTTGTTTGAAAAATCACCCCTAAATATGAGATCAACAAATACATGTAAATGTTAATCTGAATAGTGTCCCCTATATATGACTTGATAGGATAAGATGTGAAGTACCTAAATAGAAAATTTGATAATATTTGCACGTAATAATTTGGCACAATTTTCAAAAATTTTCAAACTAATAAGTCAAATTTCAATTGGGTTATGCAAATTTTTTTAAATAGACCCATAGGTTCCCACTCAGAATCAGAAGATAAATTATCTGAATGTCTATGGCTAGCACTAGAGGAATGTTTATAGTGGAATTAGCCCTCGGTTCCGGTGGGAGGTATATTAAGACTTCTTTTTACCGTAATTTACGACATCTAAATTTTAATTGTGTAAAGTAATAGGCAGGAGGTTTCTTCAATTTGATGAAAACACATTTCACAAATAGAAGCAAATTAAAATTATGTAAATTGTTCTATGCAAATTGCGTCATTTTAATGACTTCATCAGCTCTTGAAGGGCACTGATTAAGAAATTGCCCAATTACTCCCCCATCTGAGGTCAAAAAACTTTTCTTGAAAATTATAAAACTTTATTAACTCGTACCCTCCTGTATGGTAATGGTGATTCTCTTACATAAACTTTTGTATGTACATATGTAAAAAAAAAATAATAATTATATTTTGAAACTTTTGGATTTTTTTTCAATTAGATTTTTGTATTTCTCAAAAATTTCTCTAAAATATTTGAAATTAGTTTAGAGATCATGAATCGCATCATGGAAAATTTTTTATGGTTTTATTCACATGTAACTTGTTGGAACCTATTCGTAATGGGACATGTGTACTCTCAAAAATTTTATATTTTGACTAATGTGTGATAGTTTTGTTGCTAGGGATACATTCCTAATAACCACAGTCTTTTCTGATAGAGCAGTGCGTCTATAGCAACAAGTGTGTCTGCAATTATCTAGGTTGTTGGTTGAAGGAAGAACTAGAACCAGGGCTAAGTCCTGCAGGGACCCTGGGAACTGAGTTCCTGTACTTTTTTACACCAAGAACACCATTCCCATTGGCAGGATTCCTTCAGGACCAACCCTTTAGTGGAATAGTTCCCACACTTTTTTCCCAGGACTTTACCCCTGGCTAGAACTTAATTGAGGGTAGGGAAAGAGTAATAGGGTATTAAAGGTTTAAAACAAGCTGAATGCAGGGACGCCCACCAACCCTGAGAACAGAGCAGAATCGGCCACACACGTATATTGTGCTCCATTCATTCAGAGGACACTCTCTTCTGAATCTCCTTGTTCTTGGGAAACCAGTCAGTAAGTCACCCTCTATTCTAGTTGTGTCTATAAGTTCCACCAAGACTCATCTCCGAGGTTTTAACTGGCAGAAAGGCATTTGGCCCCCAAATAATTCATAGTTCAAAACGCTACTTGAAACCAAAGCAAAATTCATATGAACTCAGCATAAGTTTTCTGTAAGACATCTCAAATTCAAGGATTTGTTCTGACTGCCAGATTCGGAACCACGGGTTGATACTTTTCCCCTAGTATGTGGCAATAGGACTCTCTTGCAGAGGAATACAGCTTTCTCCAAAATTGGGACGTGAGTAATAGGCACTGGACAAAACCACTGGAGACGAACTAAGTTTAATCACTCATAATGCAACGCGTTTCACAGTAAGACTGCTTCATCAGGCATCAGCCTGATGAAGCAGTCTTGCTGTGAAACGTGTTGCATTGTGGGTGATTAAACTGAGTTCGTCTTCAGTGGTTGTATCCAGCGCCTATTACTCCCATCGCAATTTTGGAGGAAGCTGTATTTCGTGGTTGAATATAGATGTGAAGCGGCTGCAGGCATCTACACTACACATTTTATTCCATAGTTACACTTGGTGGCGTGTAACTTCATGTGGTAAGCGCCACCTTATATACAGTGACCCCCCCGACCTACGATGGCCCCGACATATGATCAAATCGACATACGATGCTTTTTTATGTCGGGGCCATCGCATTAAGTGCTATCCGGCAGCGCCAAATGCTTAAGCTGCTGCCGGATAGCAGCTTAATGTTCTCCGTGTGGTGCGGTAAGTATTACTTCCGGGTCCAGCGCTGGTCTTCCGGTGTCTTCTCGGCCCTCTCCGATGACGTCAATACGCTGCTGCGCACGTCATCCAATAGGAATGGCGTACGCAGCGGCGTAATGACGTCGCTACGCAGGCCCAGTAAGGCCTTGCGGAAGAAAGCAGAGGACCGGAGAAGACAGCAGAGGACCGGAGAAGACAGCGGAGGACCGGAGAAGACAGCGGAGAGCCCAGCGGTGGCCCGGGGACACCATCTCGAGCGGCGGGGACAGGTAAGTACAGCTTCCTATACTTTACATTGCACGAATCCCTCAACATACGATGTATTCGATAAACGATGGCTCGTTTGGAACGAATTACCATCGTATGTTGAGGGACCACTGTACCTGCCTTTGTTCGAACTTTATCACACTACGGAACGCTGTCTGTGTCTTATTTTAGTCTCTCTTGTATAGGGGCTTTTTGTCTTCCTCTGGATCAACACAGTAGGTTGAACTTGATGGACTCTGAACTTTTTTTTCAATCTTATCAAGTGTGTAACAATGTGATTTCAAAAGGTTCTCTCTTTTAATGGTACGTTGCTCATCTCCTGTAAAATGAAAATAAAAAATAAACTTTTTTCTGACTCTGAAAGACAACAAGCTCCTTTAGGACAACCAATTCTTGAAGCAAATTGTCTAGTAACTGCTTTTCTACAGGCCCAGATATTGAAGCAAAACTACAAAAAAAATACAGTTTTTATTATTTTTGAGTGCAAATCCTGAAAATGCCTATACCTGTGTCCCCTTGACTACCGATCTTTCCCCCCATTCTGGCATCTCATTGTTATCATTGAGCGTTAGAACCAATCAGAATCTTGTTTTCATTTCCTTTTAATACAGGTGACCTTGAGATATGTAAACCCAGAGTAAGTGTTAGACTGACACAGAAGTGCATACAATACATTTGGAAAAACCTTGTTCTTGATTCCAATGTTTATTTTGACTGAGCTCTAAAGATCCTGTGTGCAGATGGGAGAAACTTCCAGAAGATCCAAAATCCATCATTGCAGCCTCCACAATCTGGGATCAGAAAGAAACATCAGCAGAGGACTGTTACGCCGAGCGCTCCGGGTCCCCGCTCCTCCCCGGAGCGCTCGCAACATTTTCGCTACGGCAGCGCCCCGGTCAGATCCACTGACCGGGTGCGCTGCGATACCGCCTCCAGCCGGGATGCGATTCGCGATGCGGGTGGCGCCCGCTCGCGATGCGCACCCCGGCTTCCGTACCTGACTCGCTCTCCCTCGTTCCTGTCCCGGCGCGCGCGGCCCTGCTCCCTAGGGCGCGCGCACGCCGGGTCTCTGCGATTTAAAGGGCCACTGCGCCACTGATTGGCGCAGTGGTTCCAATTAGTGTTTTCACCTGTGCACTCCCTATGTATACCTCACTTCCCCTGCACTCCCTCGCCGGATCTTGTTACCCTTGTGCCTAGTGAAAGCGTTCCCTTGTGTGTTCCTAGCCTGTGTTCCAGACCTCCTGCCGTTGCCCCTGACTACAATCCTTGCTGCCTGCCCCGACCTTCTGCTACGTCCGACCTTGCTTCTGTCTACTCCCTTGTACCGCGCCTATCTTCAGCAGTCAGAGAGGTTGAGCCGTTGCTAGTGGATATGACCTGGTCACTACCGCCGCAGCAAGACCATCCCGCTTTGCGGCGGGCTCTGGTGAACACCAGTAGTGACTTAGAACCGGTCCACTAGCACGGTCCACGCCAATCCCTCTCTGGCACAGAGGATCCACCTCCTGCCAGCCGGCATCGTGACAGTAGATCCGGCCATGGATCCCGCTGAAGTACCTCTGCCAGTTGTCGCTGACCTCACCACGGTGGTCGCCCAGCAGTCACAACAGATAGAGCAACAAGGCCACCAGCTGTCTCAACTGACCGTGATGCTACAACAGCTACTACCACAGCTTCAGCAATCATCTCCTCCGCCAGCTCCTGCACCTCCTCCGCAGCGAGTGGCCGCTTCAGGCCTACGACTATCCTTGCCGGATAAATTTGATGGGGACTCTAAGTTTTGCCGTGGCTTTCTTTCACAATGTTCCCTGCACTTGGAGATGATGTCGGACCAGTTTCCTACTGAAAGGTCTAAGGTGGCTTTCGTAGTCAGCCTTCTGTCTGGAAAAGCTCTGTCATGGGCCACACCGCTCTGGGACCGCAATGACCCCGTCACTGCCTCTGTACACTCCTTCTTCTCGGAAATTCGTAGTGTCTTTGAGGAACCTGCCCGAGCCTCTTCTGCTGAGACTGCCCTGCTGAACCTGGTCCAGGGTAATTCTTCCGTTGGCGAGTACGCCATACAATTCCGTACTCTTGCTTCTGAACTATCCTGGAATAATGAGGCCCTCTGCGCGACCTTTAAAAAAGGCCTATCCAGCAACATTAAAGATGTTCTGGCCGCACGAGAAATTCCTGCTAATCTACATGAACTCATTCATCTTGCCACTCGCATTGACATGCGTTTTTCCGAAAGGCGTCAGGAGCTCCTCCAGGATATGGACTTTGTTCGCACGAGGCGTTTTTTCTCCCCGGCTCCTCTCTCCTCTGGTCCTCTGCAATCCGTTCCTGTGCCTCCCGCCGTGGAGGCTATGCAAGTTGACCGGTCTCGCCTGACACCTCAAGAGAGGACACGACGCCGCATGGAGAATCTCTGCCTGTACTGTGCCGGTACCGAACACTTCCTGAAGGATTGTCCTATCCGTCCTCCCCGCCTGGAAAGACGCACGCAGACTCCGCAAAAAAGTGAGACAGTCCTTGATGTCAACTCTGCTTCTCCACGCCTTACTGTGCCTGTGCGGATATCTGCCTCTACCTTCTCTTCTCTACTATGGCCTTCTTGGATTCCGGATCTGCAGGAAACTTTATTTTGGCCTCTCTCATCAACAGGTTCAACATCCCGGTAACCAGTCTCGCCAGACCCCTCTACATCAATTGTGTTAACAATGAAAGATTGGACTGTACCATACGTTACCGCACGGAGCCCCTTCTAATGTGCATCGGACCTCATCAAGAAAAAATTGAGTTCTTGGTCCTCCCCAATTGCACTTCCGAAATTCTCCTTGGACTACCGTGGCTCCAACGCCATTCCCCAACCCTGGATTGGTCCACAGGGGAGATCAAGAGCTGGGGTACCTCTTGTTTCAAGGACTGCCTTAAACCGGTTCCCAGTACTCCCTGCCGTGACCCTGTGGTTCCCCCTGTAACCGGTCTCCCTAAGGCCTATATGGACTTTGCTGATGTGTTTTGCAAAAAACAAGCTGAGACTCTACCTCCTCACAGGCCTTATGACTGTCCTATTGACCTCCTCCCGGGCACTACTCCACCCCGGGGCAGAATTTATCCTCTGTCCGCCCCAGAGACTCTTGCTATGTCTGAGTACATCCAGGAAAATTTAAAAAAGGGGTTTATCCGCAAATCCTCCTCTCCTGCCGGAGCTGGATTTTTCTTTGTGTCCAAAAAAGATGGCTCCCTACGTCCTTGCATTGACTACCGTGGTCTTAATAAAATCACGGTAAAGAACCGCTACCCTCTACCTCTTATCTCTGAACTCTTTGATCGCCTACAAGGTGCCCACATCTTTACCAAACTGGACTTAAGAGGTGCTTATAATCTCATCCGCATCAGGGAGGGGGATGAATGGAAGACGGCATTTAACACTAGAGATGGACACTTTGAGTATCTGGTCATGCCCTTTGGCCTGTGCAACGCCCCTGCCGTCTTCCAAGACTTTGTTAATGAAATTTTTCGTGATCTCTTATATTCCTGTGTTGTTGTGTATCTGGACGATATTCTGATTTTTTCTGCCAACCTAGAAGAACACCGCCAGCATGTCCGCATGGTTCTTCAGAGACTTCGTGACAATCAACTTTATGCCAAAATGGAGAAATGTCTGTTTGAATGTCAATCTCTTCCTTTCCTAGGATACTTGGTCTCTGGCCAGGGACTACAAATGGATCCAGACAAACTCTCTGCCGTCTTAGATTGGCCACGCCCCTCCGGACTCCGTGCTATCCAACGTTTTTTGGGGTTCGCCAATTATTACAGACAATTTATTCCACATTTTTCCACCATTGTGGCTCCTATCATGGCTTTAACCAAAAAGAATGCCAATCCTAAGTCATGGCCTCCTCAAGCGGAAGACGCCTTTAAACGGCTCAAGTCTGCCTTTTCTTCTGCTCCCGTGCTCTCCAGACCTGACCCATCTAAACCCTTCCTATTGGAGGTTGATGCCTCCTCAGTAGGAGCTGGAGCGGTTCTTCTACAAAAAAATTCTTCCGGGCATGCTGTTACCTGTGGTTTTTTTTCTAGGACCTTCTCTCCGGCGGAGAGGAACTACTCCATCGGGGATCGAGAGCTACTGGCCATTAAATTAGCACTTGAGGAATGGAGGCATCTGCTGGAGGGATCCAGGGATCCAGTTATTATTTACACCGATCACAAGAACCTCTCCTATCTCCAGTCTGCCCAACGGCTCAATCCTCGCCAGGCCAGGTGGTCTCTGTTCTTTGCCCGGTTTAATTTTGAAATTCACTTTCGCCCTGCCGATAAGAACATTAGGGCCGATGCTCTCTCTCGTTCCTCGGATGCCTCGGAAGTAGAGCTCTCTCCGCAACACATCATTCCTCCTGACTGCCTGATCTCCACTTCTCCAGCCTCCATCAGGCAAACTCCTCCAGGGAAGACCTTCGTCTCTCCACGCCAACGCCTCGGAATCCTCAAATGGGGTCACTCCTCCCATCTTGCAGGCCATGCGGGCATCAAGAAATCTGTGCAACTCATCTCTCGTTTCTATTGGTGGCCGACTCTGGAGACGGATGTTGCTGATTTTGTGCGGGCCTGCACTGTCTGCGCCCGGGATAAGACTCCTCGCCAGAAGCCCGCTGGTCTTCTTCATCCTCTGCCTGTCCCCGAACAGCCTTGGTCTCTGATTGGTATGGACTTTATTACAGACTTACCCCCATCCCGTGGCAACACTGTTGTTTGGGTGGTCGTTGATCGATTTTCCAAGATGGCACATTTCATTCCTCTTCCTGGTCTTCCTTCAGCGCCTCAGTTGGCAAAACAATTTTTTGTACACATTTTTCGTGTTCACGGGTTGCCCACGCAGATCGTCTCGGATAGAGGCGTCCAATTCGTGTCAAAATTCTGGAGGGCTCTCTGTAAACAACTCAAGATCAAATTAAACTTTTCTTCTGTTTATCATCCTCAATCCAATGGGCAAGTAGAAAGAATTAACCAGGTCCTGGGTGATTATTTACGGCATTTTGTTTCCTCCCGCCAGGATGACTGGGCAGATCTTCTACCATGGGCCGAATTCTCGTACAACTTCAGAGTCTCTGAATCTTCTTCCAAATCCCCATTTTTCGTGGTGTACGGCCGTCACCCTCTTCCCCCCCTCCCTACTCCCTTGCCCTCTGGTTTGCCCGCTGTGGATGAAATAACTCGTGATCTTTCCACCATATGGAAAGAGACCCAAAATTCTCTCTTACAGGCTTCATCACGCATGAAGAAGTTTGCTGATAAGAAAAGAAGAGCTCCCCCCATTTTTTCTCCCGGAGACAAGGTATGGCTCTCCGCTAAATATGTCCGCTTCCGTGTTCCCAGCTACAAATTGGGACCACGCTATCTTGGTCCTTTCAAAGTTTTGTGCCAGATTAATCCTGTCTCTTACAAACTTCTTCTTCCTCCTTCTCTTCGTATTCCTAATGCGTTTCACGTTTCTCTTCTTAAACCACTCATCATCAACCGCTTCTCTCCCAAACTCATTTCTCCTACTCCTGTCTCCGGTTCTTCTGATATCTTCACCGTAAAGGAGATACTGGCCTCCAAAAAGGTCAGAGGTAAAACTTTTTTTTTTGTGGACTGGGAGGGCTGTGGTCCTGAAGAGAGATCCTGGGAACCTGAGGACAATATCCTAGATAAAAGTCTGGTCCTCAGGTTCTCAGGCTCTAAGAAGAGGGGGAGACCCAAGGGGGGGTACTGTTACGCCGAGCGCTCCGGGTCCCCGCTCCTCCCCGGAGCGCTCGCAACATCTTCGCTACGGCAGCGCCCCGGTCAGATCCACTGACCGGGTGCGCTGCGATACCGCCTCCAGCCGGGATGCGATTCGCGATGCGGGTGGCGCCCACTCGCGATGCGCACCCCGGCTTCCGTACCTGACTCGCTCTCCCTCGTTCCTGTCCCGGCGCGCGCGGCCCCGCTCCCTAGGGCGCGCGCGCACCGGGTCTCTGCGATTTAAAGGGCCACTGCGCCACTGATTGGCGCAGTGGTTCCAATTAGTGTTTTCACCTGTGCACTCCCTATGTATACCTCACTTCCCCTGCACTCCCTCGCCGGATCTTGTTGCCCTTGTGCCTAGTGAAAGCGTTCCCTTGTGTGTTCCTAGCCTGTGTTCCAGACCTCCTGCCGTTGCCCCTGACTACGATCCTTGCTGCCTGCCCCGACCTTCTGCTACGTCCGACCTTGCTTCTGTCTACTCCCTTGTACCGCGCCTATCTTCAGCAGTCAGAGAGGTTGAGCCGTTGCTAGTGGATACGACCTGGTCACTACCGCCGCAGCAAGACCATCCGCTTTGCGGCGGGCTCTGGTGAACACCAGTAGTGACTTAGAACCGGTCCACTAGCACGGTCCACGCCAATCCCTCTCTGGCACAGAGGATCCACCTCCTGCCAGCCGGCATCGTGACAAGGACACATGAAAGCCGCTAAAGGACTCTCTAACTGTGTGGAACAAGATTCTCTGATCTGATGGAACCAAGATTAAACTTTTTTGCCTCAATTCTAGGCGTAATTTCTGGAGGAAACCAGGCACTGCCCATCACCTGCCCAATACCATCCCTACAGTGATCATGGTGGGGGGGCAGCATTATGTCTGGAGGAAACCAGGTACTGCCCATCACCTGCCCAATACCATCCCTACAGTGATCATGGTGGGGGGGGGCAGCATTATGTCTGGAGGAAACCAGGCACTGCCCATCACCTGCCTAATACCATCCCTACAGTGATCATGGTGGGGGCAGCATCATGTCTGGAGGAAACCAGGCACTGCCCATCACCTGCCCAATACCATCCCTACAGTGATCATGGTGGGGGCAGCATCACGTCTGGAGGAAACTAGGCACTTCTGCTCACCTGCCCAATACCATCCCTACAGTGATCATGGTGGGGGCAGCATCATGTCCGGAGAAAACCAGGCACTGCCCATGACCTGCCCAATACCATCCCTACAGTGATCATGGTGGGGGCAGCATCATGTCTGGAGGAAACCAGGCACTGCCCATGACCTGCCCAATACCATCCCTACAGTGATCATGGTGGGGGCAGCATCATGTCTGGAGGAAACCAGGCACTGCCCATCACCTGCCCAATACCATCCCTACAGTGAACATGGTGGGGGCAGCATTATATCTGGAGGAAACCAGGCACTGCCCATCACCTACCCAATACCATCACTACAGTGATCATGGTGGGGACAGCATCATGTCTGGAGGACACCAGGCACTGCCCATCACCTGCCCAATACCATCCCTACAGTGGTCATGGTGGGGGCAGCATCATGTCTGGAGGAAACCAGGCACTGCCCATCACCTGCCTAATACTATCCCTACAGTGATCATGGGGGAGGGGGACAGCATCATGTCTGGAGGAAACCAGGCACTGCCCATCACCTGCCCAATACCATCCCTACAGTGATCATGGTGAGGGCAACATCATGTCTGGAGGAAACCAGGCACTGCCCATCACCTGCCTAATACAATCCCTACAGTGATCATGGTGGGGGCAGCATCATGTCTGGAGGAAACCAGGCACTGCCCATGACCTGCCTAATACCATCCCTAAAGTGATCATGGGGGGGGGGGCCAGCATCATGTCTGGAGGAATCATATATATAGAAACAGACATACAACTGGGAATTGTACTTAAAAAGTTATTTATCTCCACATTATCCATGTACAAAATTGCAAAGAGATATATAGAACATAATCACCCGGAGCTCAATAAACTGCTCAGAGGAAATTCCACTTGGTGTCTTCAGCACCTTCCATCCCAGACTTGCTGCTCGCTGGACGGTGTGTTCCTGGCCATGTGGACGCTAATTCTGAGGGGGTGTGGAAACGCTCGCTGGCATGCGAGCTGCTGGACGTTTCAGGAGTCTCCTCCCTTTCTCAACAATCAAGTTGTCATCCGTGTTAGCTTATTGGTTAAACTTTGGTGGCAGTATGGGTTGTACTGAAAAATTCTAAGACTAAAACCTGGCACTGTCCTAGGACGCCACATTTGCCACTACGAGTTTGTGAAATTTGTGACCTTTTAAACTGTAAGGGCTTTTATGATTAAGTGTAGGCATCTAGGATGGCAACACCTCAGCCATGAAGTGTGGACAATACGAACTCACAGTGCGGGGCAGCTAAGTACTGAAAAGCGAGGAGCGTTAAAGGGGTACTCCACTGGCCTGCGTTCGGTAGTAAATGTTCCGAACGCTGTTTTTCCGCGCTTTGGGGGTCAGCCACGCCCCCTCAATGTAAGTCTATGGCAGGGGGCGTGACTGTCGTCATGATGTCACGAGGGACGTGGCCGACCCCCGCGGTGCAAAAACAGCATTTGGAACATTTACTTCCGAACGCTGGCCAATGGGAGTACCCCTTTAAAGTACTCTATCCTCTGTTGCCTCTCTCCACTGCCTCCTGAAGTGACATCAGCACCAGAACTTTATCTTCATAAAATTGGTTTCCATGGTCGAGCAGCTTGACACAAGCCCAATATACCCATGCCCAATGCTATGCGCCCAGTGGGTTGGTGTGAAGGACATCAGCACCGGACTCTGGAGCACAAGTATGGTGGGTGAGGTACCACGTTTCACTGGCATTCTGACGAATCTAGCTTTGGTCTTTGTCCGAAGTACCTATGGGACAACGTTGAGCCTACTGTACAGGCTCTTTCACATGGGCCAATTATTGGGCAAATGGGCATTTCTAAGAACCATGAATGGTCCATGTAAAAGGGCGCGCAATCTGAGCAAGTGCGGTCATTCGCCAGTCTACACATCTAAAGGACATTCATATGATCTGGTTGCACAATTAATTTAGCCTTGAATGAGTCAGCAAATATGCGCCAATCTGTGAGTTCAGTGCCAGTTATCTGGACAGCGTCAGCCCACGTAAAAGGGCCCTAAAACATGGTGAAGGAGGGGTAATCGATAGGAGCTGTTTTTCAGGGTTCGACCCTTATTTCCAGTGAAGGTTAAAGTTAAAGGGGTACTCCGGTGGAAAACTTTTTATTTATTTATTTTAAATCCACTGGTGCCAGAAAGTTAAACGGATATGTAAATTACTTCTATTAAAAAATCTTAATCCTTCCAGTACTTATCAGCTGCTGAATACTACAGAGGAAATTCTTTTCATTTTGGAACATAGTGCTCTCTGCTGACATCTCTGTCCATTTTAGGAACTGTCCAGAGCAGCATATGTTTTCTATGGGCATTTTCTCCTACTGTGGACAGTTCTTAAAACGGATAGAGGTGTCAGCAGAGAGCACTGTGGTCATGATGTCAGCAGAGAGCTCTGTGTTCCAAAAAGAAAAGAATTTCCTCTGTAGTATTCGGCAGCTAATAAGTACTGGAAGGATTAAAAAATTTTAATAGAAGTAATTTACAAATCTGTTTAACTTTCTGGCACCATCGGAGTTCCCCTACTGCATCATACTGTGATAGCCATGGGGATGCTGTTATGTTACAGGCTAGCTAGGACTGGTAGTCCTTCAACTGGTATGTCATGGGGCAGAGTGGTGCAGCTAACATGATGTTCCCCTGTGAACCCCACTGGCCTTTTTTCAATTGAGTGGTTACCATAGTGCAAAGTGCATTAATGAGACCTCTGGACACTAGGATTGAGTGAGACATCTTTAATAACCTTGAGCTTTGGGACAGCCTGCAATGTTACAGCTTTTTAACCAGACAAATGGATATTTGAACCATGATATACAGCTTCCTCCAAACCTGCGACAGGAGTCAGAGGTGCTGGACACAACCACTAGAGAAGAACTCAGTTTAATCACCCATGATGCAACGCGTTTCACAGTAAGAATGCTTCATCAGGCATCACCGTTAAAGGCTGGAAAAAAAAAAAGAAGAGCCTAACGGCCATTTACAGGGATATTCCGCTGCTCAGCGTTTGGAACAAATTGTTCCGAACACTGGAGCTGGCGGTGGGAGCTCGTGATGTCATAGCCCCGCCTCCTCATGATGTCACACCCCGCCCCCTGAATGCAAGTCAATGGGAGGGGGCGTGACAGCCGTCACTCCCCCTCCCATAGGCTTGCATTCAGGGGGCGTGGCTACGACATCATGAGGAGGCAGGGCTATGACATCACAAGCTCCCGGCTCCAGCGTTCGGGACAGTTTGTTCCAAACACTGAGCAGTGGAGTACCCCTTTAAGGGCGGGACACAACAGCAGGGTGAAACTAACGTACGACAGAAGCACTTTAAACAACTTACATTTTTTGCACCCCGCCTATCTATAGTGCCCAAATGGTAATGCCATTTCTTTGTGGGACTCACAGGCAAAATCTTCTCTCATTAGAGTCGTCCTCTTTTAATTTTCCATCTAGTTCGGACGATTCCTTCCAGACGTATATCGTTTCTGCAGAATTGGTAGGGAAACATTTTAGGCGCATCAATTACCCAGCACCGCATAAAGTAGTACAGCTATAAGAAGATATGTCATTCAGAAACAAGGAAAAGCTCTTCATACCTAGATTTTTCATGCTCCCGAATGGCATATCTGTTAATATTAGCTGAGTTCATAAAAGCAGATACGCCATTGAGGAGCATGAAAAAGCTAGAAATTGTGAGAAAATGTCACCAAGCTTTCCTGTGTCCCTGAATTGCACATCTGTCTTATAGCAGATCTATTATGAGCAGATATTCCATTCAGGAGCATGGAAAAGCCAGGTGAAAAATTGCCTCCGTTCTTTATCATGCTCCTAAATGCCATTGCTGCTTATAGCCTTAACCCTTTCATTTTTGGGGTTTTGTTTTTTCCTCTTCGCCTTCTGATTGACATAACTTATTTTTCCACCTACAGACTCATATAAGGGCTTGTCTGTTGCATCACTAATTATATTTTGCACTGACATCACTTCTTTTACCGTGAAATCTACAGTGAAAGACACAAAAAAAATATTAGTGGGACAAAATTGAAAAAAAAAATGCAATTTTGAGGAGCTTTCTACACAGTGCACTTTTTCGCAACCCGTGACACATTGGGAGAGATTTATCAAAACCTGTATCGAAAAAGAGAGGTGCAGCGGCCTATAGCAACCAAACAGGTCCCTTCTTTCATTTTTCAGAGGCCTTTTTAACGATTGCCGAATGACTGCTCTGTGCCTGAGATCCAGGCAGGAGCAGTCGAGCGGCGAAAACACTGATCAGTACCATGCTATTGTATGGCAGTGATCAGTGTAGGAAATCAGTGTGTGTGCAGTGTTATAGTCCCCTATGGGGCTATGACATTGAAAAAATAAAAGTTAAAGGGTAGCTCCCACCATCCTATTTTTTTTTCTGTCCCTGCCTATTGCCAATCTATCCCTAACCACCTCCCTGCTTTTAATTTTTATTTTTACTATATTAAAAATAACTTTTTTTCTGCCTGGTAGTGTGCTCACTACCAGGCAGACTTCCCCAGCAGGCACCACGTCACTGATGCCTGCTGGGGGGGACTTCTGCCCTTAGTTCATCTACACAGGGTGCCTCCAGCTGTTTCACCACTACAACTCCCAGCTTGCCCTGACATCTATTGGCTGTCAGGGCATGCTGGGAGTTGTAGTATTGAAACAGCTGGAGGCACCCTGTGTAGATAAACTATTAGCTAGTTACATGCGGCGCTACGGTGCTAGCCCGTTCCCTCCATCACAACCCCCCCCCCCCGCATACCCCGTTCCCTCCATCACAAACCCCCCCTCCCGCATACCCCGTTCCCTCATTACACTTACTGCAGAGTCCGGCAGCGGGCGTGCAGGGACAGCGGCGGCGGCGATGTGCGGGAGGAGTGGCCTCCCAGCCAGTGGCCAGGGAGCCAATGTGCTCGCTCCCACCTGTCTGATTGACAGGCAGGGAGCGAGTGCAGCCTAAGTGAAAAAGGACTGTTTTCCAGGCCAAAATCAGTCCTTTTTCAGGCCGGTTTTCAAATGTAAATTAAACCATTTTAATTAAAAAATAATAATAATAATAATAAAAGTATATTAGAGATATGTTGTAGTACATAAGTACTACAACATATCAAAAAATAAAGTTGGTGACAGTGCCCATTTAAAATAAAGTTTTAATAAATGGGATTTAACCCCACAAAAACTATGAAAACAAAATAAATAAATAAACATATGGGGTATCGCCACGTGCATAAATGTCTGAACTATAAAAATATATTGTTAATTAAACCGCACGATCAATGGTGTACACGTAAAAAAATGTTAGCCTTTGGCCCTGATCCAACCACTAAGACCCACTGCTATCTCCAGAATGTTACCTGACCCCTCCCTCTGAGTGCTCTAGCCCCGACCTTCTGAAATGGACTGGTCTCGGCAGTGACAGCATTCTCCAAGTGGGATTCCAGCATTGGTGATTGCGGCCATTTTGTTTTTGAAGAATGTATGCACTGATGGCCACTTTTCAATAGACTTAAAGGGGTTATCCAGGAAAAAACTTTATATATATATATATATATATATATATATATATATATATCAACTGCCTCCAGAAAGTTAAACAGATTTGTAAATTACTTCTATTAAAAAATCTTAATCCTTTCAGTACTTATGAGCTACTGAAGTTAAGGTTGTTCTTTTCTGTCTAAGTAATCTCTGATGACACGTGTCTCGGGAACCGCCCAGTTTAGAAGAGGTTTGCTATGGGAATTTGCTTCTAAACTGGGCGGTTCCCGAGACACGTGTCATCAGAGATTACTTAGACAGAAAAGAACAACTTTTACTTCAGAAGCTCATAAGTACTGAAAGGATTAAGATTTTTTAATAGAAGTAATTTACAAATCTGTTTAACTTTCTGGAGCCAGTTGATATGTATAAAAAAAAAAGTTTTTTCCTGGAATACCCCTTTAATCTGTTAGGGTCTATTCACACGGCTGAATTTCCACCAGCGGAATTCCGCCTGAAATGAAAGCCCAATACACTTCTATGGGATTCCGCACTCCCGTTGACACTTCGGAATTTCCGCTAACTTTTTCGCAACCCGTGACACATTGGGAGAGATTTATCAAAACCTGTATCGAAAAAGAGAGGTGCAGCGGCCTATAGCAACCAAACAGGTCCCTTCTTTCATTTTTCAGAGGCCTTTTTAACGATTGCCGAATGACTGCTCTGTGCCTGAGATCCAGGCAGGAGCAGTCGAGCGGCGAAAACACTGATCAGTACCATGCTATTGTATGGCAGTGATCAGTGTAGGAAATCAGTGTGTGTGCAGTGTTATAGTCCCCTATGGGGCTATGACATTGAAAAAATAAAAGTTAAAGGGTAGCTCCCACCATCCTATTTTTTTTTCTGTCCCTGCCTATTGCCAATCTATCCCTAACCACCTCCCTGCTTTTAATTTTTATTTTTACTATATTAAAAATAACTTTTTTTCTGCCTGGTAGTGTGCTCACTACCAGGCAGACTTCCCCAGCAGGCACCACGTCACTGATGCCTGCTGGGGGGGACTTCTGCCCTTAGTTCATCTACACAGGGTGCCTCCAGCTGTTTCACCACTACAACTCCCAGCTTGCCCTGACATCTATTGGCTGTCAGGGCATGCTGGGACTTAAAGGGGTTATCCAGGAAAAAACTTTATATATATATATATATATATATATATATATATATATCAACTGCCTCCAGAAAGTTAAACAGATTTGTAAATTACTTCTATTAAAAAATCTTAATCCTTTCAGTACTTATGAGCTACTGAAGTTAAGGTTGTTCTTTTCTGTCTAAGTAATCTCTGATGACACGTGTCTCGGGAACCGCCCAGTTTAGAAGAGGTTTGCTATGGGAATTTGCTTCTAAACTGGGCGGTTCCCGAGACACGTGTCATCAGAGATTACTTAGACAGAAAAGAACAACTTTTACTTCAGAAGCTCATAAGTACTGAAAGGATTAAGATTTTTTAATAGAAGTAATTTACAAATCTGTTTAACTTTCTGGAGCCAGTTGATATGTATAAAAAAAAAAGTTTTTTCCTGGAATACCCCTTTAATCTGTTAGGGTCTATTCACACGGCTGAATTTCCACCAGCGGAATTCCGCCTGAAATGAAAGCCCAATACACTTCTATGGGATTCCGCACTCCCGTTGACACTTCGGAATTTCCGCTAGCGGAAATTCCGAAGTGTCAACGGGAGTGCGGAATCCCATAGAAGTGTATTGGGCTTTCATTTCAGGCGGAAATTCCGCCGTATGAATAGATCCTTACTGTCATTGAAAAAACTTTTCAACAGTTTTTGAAGTTTCGATCGTTCCGGGCCTCGGCCTTGAGACCCCTCGATCTCTAGATCAACGCTTAATTAGTCCTAGACTATAATGGAGCCTTTCTGCAACGAGCACTGGAGTGAAGTGTGATACCGCATGCTCCATCCGCCTACATCCAGGGATCAATGAGGGTGAGATCAACACTTCAATGAGATCAAAACTTTCGACAGGTCTTCATCATGTGTCGAATTTTTATTTATTTATTTTTTTTAACATCACTAATGTTTTAATATAACACATTATTTAGATTTTAGAACATATTTTATTTTTATTTTCCTTTTACAATGTATGAGCCCAGCCACAGTGTCATCAGTTATCGAGGTGCGAAGAATTGTTAAAAATTTTAAATCAATTTGAATTGAAATTTTAAAATTAATTCAATATACCCGCTCAAAACCTCTGCCTGCACTGTATTACTTTCCCAAAAATAAAATCTCTTAAATGCTATTTCCGTATCCCCTACAAGTACAAAATAAAAACTTACCTCCATCCAGTCCGAGGCCTCAACAACTTAGAAACACATCATCTATAGTAATATTTACCCTGGAAAAGCTTCAAAGAATCCAGTAAAAAAAATATATATAAATATCCTTCTTTTTCCCATACATCTGTTTGCTGTTACATCCAGCACTTTTTTCAATAAATAGACGGTAACGTTCTGTATAAAACTATTGACTCCGCTCCGGAGACATTGATGTAGTTATATATCCTCATAGCTCACGGCCTTTTCCTGTCCGCCCCCTTCCCCACCCCCCACCCCCACAGAAAACACTTTATCATTTTCCAAACTTGGAATTTCAGGTTTATAATATACACAATAAATAACTAAATATACGGATCTCATTAAATCAACTGAACCAGTGATTTCCCTATTTATTAATTTTTTTTATTTTTTTGGGGGGGTATGACATTACCTCATCAATGGGTCCGGCTCACAACCCTCCTCTAATACCGGAATACTGGAGGGGCAAGCTGGGCATAACTAGCTTGCCCCCTGACTGAAGAGCCGGTAGGGGTTAATAGGGAAAGAGAGTGGGTCACCCTCCCCTAGAGTCTGCCTGGTTACAGCCGGTGGTAGGTCCCAAAGGTGGGGGGAAGGAGTGCGCCTATCAGATAGCCCTCTCTTCCCGGGTTTTTATGGCTCCTCCCTGGGGGTTTATAAGCCCTGCGCTCCCTTCCCGCCTCCAATCTGCCCAGGACCCAGAGTTTTGCCCTCCTTCCCTCCCTTTTTGTTATGTGTTTGTAAGTCACAGCTTGGCGGAAGGAAGATAGAAGAAGCGGGGTCAACCCGGGGTAGACCTCCGCACAGGACAGTGCGGCAGTACCTCGCCGGTTGGCAAGAAGCCAAAGAGTGCCTTGTTCGTGTTTTATAATTTTTGGTTATTGATATATTTATAATAAATAAGCTGTGGCCGATTCCCACCCATTTAAAAAGTTAAAGGTGTCAGTGTGTGTTATTTGTATATAGTTATTTAAATAAAGGGGAGGGTGGTTATAGAGGGTTGAAGAGTTAATAAGTCTCAACAGTCTAACAACTTGTTGGTTTTTTTAATTTCGATGAAATTGTAACAAACTTATGTTGACCGCAGAATGTTACAGATTGTAAGAGAAGGGACAGGAGCCTCTTAGTACAGAATGTGGGGGGCAATGTGTATAGGACGAAATCTCCTTATTCTAATTAGTGCAGGTCCTTATGGTGAAGCGCCGCAGAGCTGAGAATCATTGCAATTATACACGAATGTCATGTGATTCTTTGTATAAATATTTGAGTTCCTTGTGTTGTGCGACTAATAACAAGTGCACGCGTTGACATTGTAATTTATAACTTATAGAGAAATGGAGGGGTATCCGGCTTCTCAGCAGACGGTTAAAATTCCAAGCTTTAATTCAATCCATTAAAACGTAAATATAGGGTTAAAACAACTGCGCCGATGCGTTTTGGACCTACGATGGGTCCTTAGTCATGGCCATGACTAAGGACCCGGTTGTTTTAACCCCATATTTACGTTTTAATGGATTGAATTAAAGCTTGGAATTTTAACAGTCTGCTGAGAAGCCGGATACCCCTCTATTTCTCTATAAGATGTGCTACGGGCAGGCGGCCCGCATCTCCGAGCTCCAGCGATATTGATAACTTGGCGTCTCCTTGGAAGGACTGTATTGGGTCATGTGGTGAGTGAGCTGAGTGGCTCCATTCATATTCCTTATTGTAATTCATAGTCCAGTCTAGGTCCCTGGTGTTTTAGACAAGATCGGTGTTTGGTGCAGAAAGGTGCAGGAAGTACCTGCTGGAACTTACAGTGCTGCAGATTCATTTGAGATTCTGATATATCTTGAAGAATTGTTTCTGGTAAATAAAGCATAATTATTGTATAATATAAAGTTTAGCAAATCTTTAATATACTTTTTGTTTTCTCACTGTTTTTCAAGACCTGCTTGGTGTCAATGAGAATATTGTTACTTGAAATACTTAAAGGGGAAAACTTTTTTATATTTTTTTTATTTATTTTTTTATAATCAACTGGTGCCAGAAAGATAAACAGATTTGTAAATGACTTCTATTAAAAAATCTTAATCCTTCCAATACTTATTAGCTGTTGAATACTACAGAGGAAATTCTTTTCTTTTTGGAACACAGAGCTCTCTGCTGAATCACAAGCACAGTGCTCTCTGCTGACATCTCTGTCCATTTTAGGGACTGACCAGAGCAGAATATGTTTACCATGGGGATTTTCTCCTACTCTGGACAGTTCTTAAAATGAACAGAGATGTCAGCAGAGAGCTCTGTGTTCCCAAAAGAAAATAATTTCCAATGTAGTATTCACCAGCTAATAAGTACTGGAAGGATTAAGATTTTTTTTAATAGAAGTAATTTACAAATCTGTTTAACTTTCTGGCACCAGTTGATTTAAAAAAAAAAGTTTTCCACCGGAGTACCCCTTTAAAAATCAGCAGAGGCAAATGTTCCACAAATGCTGTGGATAATGTAAGTGTACAAAAAAAGTCACAACATACCCGTCCTTTGAAAAGAGTGGTGACCAGTGATTTTTGGGCTCTCACTGCTGCTATAGAGCCCTGAGATTCCCCCCCCCCTTGGTGCAAAACTTTTTAAACATCTCTTCATTTCAGGGGGCAGGACCAGAGCTCAGATGTTTGCCAGTAGTATACATACAAGACTTCCTTTCCCTCACTTTTCTGGCCAAACCCAGCACAAACTTCTCACTGATATTCCATGAGATAGTGTGGTGTCAGACGGGGTAATGTGTGTATTAACCTTTTCGTGTCGCCAGGGCGAGGTTGACCTATACACCACCCGAGGTAGACCAGCTTCACCTGTGCCAGGCACGGGGCAAATAATCACTCTGATGCAAGGTTATGGTTAACTGGTATGCTTTACTGCTTATCGGCTTGCTGTGACTTGTAGTAGCAATTGTATTGACAGATGCAGCCACGGTTGTATTTAGTAACTGATAGGCTGACTTGACTGACTACCTAGACTGGACTTCAGCAGAATCCCAATAGGTTTAGTTCCTACTGTCAGACTTTGACTTTCATCCACGGTGCAGGGGTTAACTTGCAGAAGAAGCGTGGTTGCTGGACTAGGCCCCAGGAACACCAGACAGACTCATCAGATTTCTTTTCACTGTAAAGAGCTAGAGAGCTAGAGCTCAAGAGCACGAGCTGAACCCTGACCTCACTATATAAGGGGACAATTTAGAGAGATCCCATTGGGTAGATAAGTCACCTGTTAACCACTGCATACTCCCCTAACAACAAAGGTCCTTTACAACAATACATTTCTTAAGTCAACAGTGCATAGATACAATATACAGTATTAACTTTTATATAACAAGACATTAGTAAGTACAATATAGAGAGTTCTAAGGAGAGGGGACCCATGACGGACATTGAGCAGCATGGGCAGGAGAGCAGAAGAGCACGTTATTTCTGTACTGTTTCACCATAATAGTGCTGGTAATGGTGTCACTGGACTGAATGGGCTGGCACTATGCTTGGGGATGATTTACCATACATTACTATGCATGACATATATGGGGAGGGAGATTACTGATGCACTGGCTTTGCAAGGTGCTATGTGAGCAGAAAGGAAAGAAACAACAGTAGCAAGGAAGGTGTTACTAAGTTCTGAACTGATGATGATGATGATGGCAACCTAAAGGGGATTTAGATTTAGGAGGCAGCACTGTGTACATGCAGTAATAGGACCACAAGGGACAGCTGCCAGAACTTTACAGGTGTTCAGAAATGAGAGAAAAGCCTTTATTTCCGTTTCAGGGAATGTTAAAACCTCTGGAGAAGGCAGAAAGGCTCACAGATTGTAGGTTGACATACTAAGCTCATGCTTTTCCTCTCTCCTGCACATCACACTTGCTTTGCCCTGCCCTCACTTTGGTCCTGCTGTAATCTGTTACTTAAGATGGACCGAGCCTAACAACAGGACAGCAAACACTTTGGAGGTTTTTGGATAAGGAGTTATTTTGGGGAAACAAGCTGATTTACAAACATGTCAGGAATAACATCGACTTTCAAACAGAGAGGAGCTATTTGAAACATCAGCGACAGTCTATTAAGATCCATAGATCTATGGATTTGCACATCAAAATCTGTTAACACTTTGGATTTATTGTGAAGTTTAATTTTCCTCCTTGAAGTCAATAGAGATAATGCTAAATGATCTGCAACAATAAACTGGCTGGAGGCTTGTGTGATGTCATGGCCAGGCCCTGCTCATGATGCCACAGACACGCCCCCTCAATGCAAGTCTATGGGAGGGGGCGTGACTGCCATCACGCTCTCTCCCATAGACCTGCATTGAGGGGGCATGGCCGTGACGTCATGAGCGGGGCGTGGCCATGACATCGCACAAGCCTCCGGCAATGAACTCGATGCTCTAAACATACTCCGGGTTCAGTACGGAAATCGCAGGGTCCCCTTTGGATAGGGGATAAGGTGTCTAGAGGTGGAGTACCCCTTTAAATCAATGCAGACACTCACTCGTGGCATCAAATGCTGTGTGATACTGTATCATCAGGGATGTACATAGGCAATAAGGAATCGTATGGAACAATTTACACTGGTGCCTCTTTCATGTGTTGGGTCAAATCCTCACATGCCGCTCAATCGGGGTCAATAGTGCCCTCTCCTTGGTTACTTGTCTACAAATCATCTGAAGAACATATGGCTGGTTGAAGCCTTACCTTGTCTGGTTTCTCCTCCTTGTTTACCCCTGATGCAGTACCTGTAAAGAGGAACAGCTCTGTCCAAAATGCTTAGAAGCGCGAAAGAATTAAGACTGCACTTACCATCTGAAGCCATTTTATTCGGTCATCTAAAGGTGCAGGCAGGTGCGGTGGCGAAGGCAGGGGCAAAATGAAACAGGCTGTTTCACGCTAAGCTGCACTTCTTCAAGCCGGTATACCTTCAAGCCGCTATAGTTTAGCGTGAAACAGCCTGTTCCGGTTTGCCCTTGCCTTCACCTTTAATGACCAAATAAAACGGCGTTGGATGGTGAGTGCAGTCTTATTTCTTTCTCGCTTCTAAGTTGCTAAAGCCTTGTTGTGGACCTTGCACATCCGGGACTAACATTATTTCAGGACACCCCAGTCCTTTCCTCTACCCGTAATCTATGTACCCTAGTCTTGCCAGTGCCGGGCCACCACTTCTTTTAGTCTGTCCAAAATGCCTCTACCCATGGGGAACCTTGAGCTGGACCCCTTCCATGTGTGCTCCATAACAGGGCCAGCATGCCATGGTGTGAATACCTTTGTGTATCATCAGAGCTATGGGGCACTAAATTTTGCTTTTGCTTTTGCTTTGCATAGGTGCTGCCAACCCCCACTGCACCAATGGCGTATGGTTTATAGTGTTACGCTCTTGCCTTACGTAGCCCCCCAACAGTACCACAGAGCTGTCCATAAAGGGGTACTCCATTGGCCAGCGTTCGGAAAATTTAGTTCCAAACGCTGTGTGCATGCTGTGGGGGTCAGCCACACCCCCTCGTGATGTCAGGACATGCCCCCTCAATGCAAGTCTATGGGAGGGGGTGTGGTGACTGCCACGCCCCCTCCCATAGACTAGCATTGAGGGGGCGTGCCCTGACGTCACGAGGGGGCGTAGCCAACCCCCGCAGCGCGCGCACAGCGTTCGGAACTAAATGTTCCGAACGCTGACCAATGGGCTACCCCTTTATGGACAGCTCTGTGGTACTGTTGGGGGGCTACGTAAGGCAAGAGCGTAACACTATAAACCATATGCCATTGGTGCAGTTCACTCACTCTCTAATGATAGGAGATGACCCTGCTAGTTGTGTCACAGTCTACACAGAAAAGCCGATAAGTGAGCTGCAGAAAGTGTCAGCCTATTGAGTGCTCTCTAGTGATACTGGAGTTTTTAAGATTTTTTAACCTGCATAATAACAAAAAAATTTAAAATTCTCATAATAAAATCCAATTTTAAGAATATGGGATTTTAAGAGAAGGCATCCCCCCTAAAGCCTTGGCCAGCTAGGGAATTCTTGATGAGGCAGTCTGGCCCTGACATTGAGTTTTGGGCTACCATGCATAAATGTATTTACCCTTCAAAAATGTGTAATTTGGGACCACGAATAAACAAATTCAAAATATTTTTTTTTTTATATTTTATTAAATAACTGCATAAAATAAACCAAAAATGTACTTCTTATGATGTAAAGAATGAAAAAAAAAAAAAAACCTCAGTTCTGGCCCCCGCAGGGCTCACAATCTAAATGGACCGCTCCTCTGATTCCGTAGGAAGTAGACTGGACACTGGAGAACCTGAAGGACATCCACACAATGGGGAGAACGTACAGACTCCCTGCAGATGGCGCTTTGGCTATGATTGGCGTAGAACTAACCCCTGAGCCATTGTCCCACCTTACATCGCACAACTTCATGATTCTGTGGAAAATGTGCTTTTTTGGCCCACATCTCAATATTTATTAGCTACTATGTAAATATTTTAAGAAATAGAAAAAAAATAGCTAATTTGCTAATTACTTGTATTATTTTTATTAGAGGAAAACTGTCAGCCTGTTCACCCACACTAAACCAAATGCACTGGGTTATAGTGAACAGGAGTCCAACAAGGGGTCACTTACTTAAATACGTCCAGTAGGTTCTGAGATATGTCCCCCAGAAGATCCTCTGCTGAATTCAGTGAACCGCGCACAGGGGGCGGGGCTTCACAGGCTCAATTTACATAATCTGTGACTCCACATCCTAGTGAAGTGGAGTCACAAAGCTCCGCCCCCTGTGAAGACCCACCCCCTGCACACGATTCACTGAATTCAACAGAGGATCTTCAGGGGGACATATCTCAGGGCCTATTGGACTTAGACTCCGCCTACTAAGTACCTTAAAGGGAAGGTATCACCTGGATTTGTTTTCTTTCCTGATTTGCATCAGATACTGATTTTTTTTCTAATCAGATTTTATTTTCTGATTGTAATTTTTTTTTTTTATTAAATTTTTTTTGTACACATTATGGAGGCAGGCATGTTACCTGAGTTGTATTTTACAGCATTTCGGATTTGCTTTACAGCAAGCTCCATGAGCATAGGCAACAATAGACAGGAGCTCTCCTATTCGCATGAACGGGTAAATTTACTGGGTGTGCTAAAAAGCAATAATTCCACAGGGGAGAGGGAGGCTGAGCTGTGAGTTTAATTTATTGTCTTCTCTATTTACTGATGTCACGTATCACTGTAATGCTGTACAGATCACTGCCCGGCAGCCTCCTCCTTATCATCACAGACAGTAGAGGAAGTCTTCAACTTAGCTTTAGGCCAAGTGGAAATTAAATGAAAATTGTAATATTCTGAGTTATTTTAGAATATAAATAGTAAAATAAAAAAAATTGGAAAAAAAAAATCACCAACAACTCTTAAAATTTTTTTTAACATAAAAAAAAAGATTTACACTCCTGACAACATAGAGCGGCATCCTTTTCCAATGCGTTACCTGTAAAACAAAATGAACTGAAACATTAACATTTCACCTCAAAACGTTGATACACATTATCTATAGGTGAGATCATCCATCCCCCTATTAATTAACTCCTTAAGGACACAGGGCATACCTGTACGCCCTACACCCGCTCCCCTTCTATAATGCGGGCACAAGAACTAAGCGTGCGTCATAAGGGGGTGGCCCCAGCCGGTATCAGGCAGCCGACAGGTGGCCGATCGCAGTGATGTCCAGCATTAACCCCTTAGACCCCATGATCAAAGATGATAGAGGTGTCTAAAATATAGCGGATCAGCGGAGCTGATCGGGACCACAGCAGTAATACCGCAGTGTCCCAATCAGCAGAGAGGACGGTGGGAGGGCCCTTATCTGCCTCCTCTCCATCCTATCGATGATCTGATGCGCCAGCCATGCGTAAATGTCTGACCTATAAAAGTATCATGTTAAATAAACCGCACGGTCAATGGCGTACACGTAAAAAAAATACCAAAGTCCAAAATTGGGCATCATTTTAATCGTATGGACCCACAGAATAAAGATTAGGTGAAATGTGCACTGCATAGAAACGGAAGCAGCCACAAATTACAAAACAGTGTTTTTTTTTTGTTTTTTTCCAATTTTCCTTATAAATTATTATTTATTGTTTCACCGTAGATTTTGTGGTAAAATGATTGATGCCATTACAAAGTAAAATTGGTAGGACAAAAAAAAAAGCTCTTATATGCGTCTGTAGGTGGAAAATTGAAAGCGTTATTATTGTTAGAAGGGGAGGAGGAAAAAATGCAAAAATGCTAAATAGAAAAAACCCCTTAAGGGGTTAAAAATAAACTATTATGATAAAAAAATTATTGTATGATTATTATTATTATATTATTATTTAATATGATGTAGACAAGACACACCACCATACTTTGTGTTATACATATGTTACACCAGGTCAATAAAAACTAAAGAGTTAAAAAAAAACGTTTACTACAATACAAGTCAAACATTCACAATTTTGGTAAAATATTTTGGTAAAACAGATGATTATACTTTTATAAGCAGGGGCATGAACAGGGGTGTGGCCTTAAAAGAGAACTAAACCAGCTCCACCTACAGACACAGAATAAATAAATAAATACTGGAAGGATTAAGATTTAAGATTTTTAATAGAAGTAATTTACAAATTTGGTTAAAGGGGTACTCCAGTGCAAACCTTTTTTTGTTTTAAATCAACTGGTGGCAGAAAGTTAAACATATTTGTAAATAACTTCTATTAAAAAATCTTAATCCTTCCTGTACTTATTAGCTGCTGAATACTACAAAGGAAATTCTTTTCTTTTTGGAATGCTCTCTGATGACATCATGAGCACAGTTCTCTCTGCTGATGTTATTATAATAATAATAACATTGCTTTATTTATTGTTGTCCTTAGCGGGATTTGAACCCAAGTCCCCAGCACTGCAAGGGAGCAGTGCTAACCACAGAGCCACCATGCTGCCCTTAGCATACATCTGCTATGCATGGTTGCTAAAATGGACAGAGATGTCAGCAAAGAGCACTGTGCTCGTGATGTCATCAGTGTTCCAAAAAGAAAGGAATTTCCTCTGTAGCATTCAGCAGCTAATAAGTACTGGAAGGATTAAGATTTTTTAATAGAAGTAATTTACAAATATGTTTAACTTTCTGCCACCAGTTGATATAAAAGAAAAAAAGGTTTTCACCGGAGTACCCCTTTAAATGTTTCTAGATTTTTTATTTTCCATTGTTCTATTTAAAGGGCCAGTGCAGATTTTACAAGAGATCGATCCTGCGTCCTCCTCCTTGTAGTCCATGAGGTCTCCTGTCACCTTTATCCCATTGATGTTTCCTCGCAATCGTACCTGAGCGCATTTTTCCAGCCGCGAGCTACTGAACTTGCATGAACCTGACCTAGTTTGCTCATAGTCAATTGGCACGGGCTCGGGGCAGAGTCATGTATCATAGTAATAATAACGTATACTTTCAGGCAATTACAGCCTCAGTTAGCAGACACCAGGAAAAGTATGTATTACACACAATGGTATGATGGTCAGCCAGCGCTGGTCGAGAAATGAGCATGTCTTGTTGGACACGTATCGCGTTACCGGAACTACAATTGTAGGTGGAAGTATAAAACCTGGATGGAAATTTATACGTAACGAACCATGAAATATGCAAGAGTAATAAACAGATGGTTACAAGTCTGAACCCAAGAGGAAGCCAATGAGGCTGAGGCTCCGGATAGTGTTGCACTAGAGGAGCCAGATCTGATGTTCCTGCGCAGAGAGTCAATGACAATCAGAGGGTAGTCACCAACATCGGAATGTGTAAGTGCCCCCTTAAAGGGGTACTCCGGTGGAAAACATTTTTATTTTTTTTTTTAAATCAACTGGTGCCAGAAAGTTAAATAGATTTGTAAATTACTTCTATTAGAAAATCTTAAAGGGGGTACTCCATTCCATGCTTTCGGAGCTCCGCTCCCCAGCGTCCGGAAGTTATTGTTCCGAACGATGTGTGTGCGGGCTTCTGTGTTCAGGGCCGCCCCTCGTGACGTCACGCCCGCCCCCCTCAACGAAAGTCTATGGGAAGGGGGCGCGACGGAACAATAACTTCCGGACGCTGGGGAGCGGAGCCCCGAAAGCAAGGGAACGGAGTACCCCTTTAATCCTTCCAGTACTTATCAGCTGCTGTGTAGTTGTGTAGTCCTTTCCTGTCTGACCACACTGCTCTCTGCTGACACCTCTGTCCGTGTCAGGAACTTTCCGGAGCAGAAGCAAATCCCCATAGCAAATGACAGTTCCTGACACGGACAGAAGTGTCAGCAGAGAGCACTGTGGTCCGACTGGAAAGAACTACACAACTTCCTCTGTAGTAAACAGCAGCTGATAAGTACTGAAAGGATTCATTTACAAATCTATTTAACTGACTGGCACAAGTTGATTTAACCCCTTAAAGGGGTACTCCTCTGAAAAACATTTTTTTTTTTTTTAAATCAACTGGTACCAGAAAGTTAAACAGATTTGTAAATTACTTCTATTTAAAAATCTTAATCCTTCCAGTACTTATCAGCTGCTGTATGCTCCACAGGAAGTTATTTTCTTCTTGAATTTCCTTTCTGTCTGACCACAGTGCTCTCTGCTGACACCTCTGTCCGTGTCAGGAACTGTCCAGAGCAGGAGAGGTTTTCTATGAATTTGCTTGTACTCTGGACAGTTCCTGACATGGACAGAGGTGTCAGCAGAGAGCACTGTGGTCAGACAGAAAGGAAATTCAAAAAGATAAGAACTTCCTGTGGCGCATACAGCAGCTGATTAGTACTAGAATTACAAATCAGTTTAACTTTCTGGCACCAGTTGATTTTAAAAAAATGTTTTCCAGTGGAGTACCCCTTTTTATGGACGAAGGGTTTTTGCGTTTTTGCATTTTCGTTTTTTCCTAATCACCTTCTAAAAATCAGAACGTTTTCAATTTTGCACCTACAGACCCATATGAGGGCTTATTTTTTGCGCCACCAATTGTATTTTGTAATGACATCAATCATTTCACCACAAAATCTACGGCGAAACCAGAAATAATATATTTGTGGGGCCAAAAAAATTTTTTAAATGCAATTTTGTAACTTTTGGGGGCTTCCGATTCTATGCAGTGCACTTTTCGTAAAAATGACACCTGATCTCTATTCTGTAGGTCCATACGGTTACAAGGATTTCTCATTTATGTAGGTTTTTGTTTTATTTTACTACTTAAAAAAAATTATAACTGCACCAAAATTAGTATGTATCAAATTGTCATCTTCTGACAATTATATGATGGCTAATTTTTTGCACTGTAATGTGAAGTCTATATCGGTACCATTTTTTGTTTTGACCGGACTTTTTGAACGCTTTTAATATATTTTTTAAGGGTATACAAAGTGTCCAAAAATACACAATTTTGGACTTTGGAATTTTTTTACGTGTATATATTTTTACGTGTATGCCATTGACCGTACGGTTTAATTAACCTTATATTTTTAGAGTTCGGACATAGATACAACATATGTTTATTTTAATTATGGTTACATATTTTTATATGGAATTTGGGAAAAGGGGGGTGATTTAAACTTTTAATAAGTAAGGGGTCAATGAGTGTTTTTTTTTTTTTCTTTTTATTCATCTTTTATTTTTTTACACTTTTAGTCCACTTAGGAGACTTTTAGGAGGAATCATTAGATTCCTCATACAGATCAATGTGGTTTCATAGATCCACATTGATCTGTGTGCTCTGCGCTCGATTGATAGAGCCTGGTCCTGCCAGGCTTTATCACTCACAGTGCAGCAGGCAGCACGGAAGGAGAGGTAAGCCCCCAAGCTACTCCAGCAGTGGATTGTCCCCCAGCGATTGCGCTGCGGGGGTGCGATCCACCACACTGGACCACCGGGGATGGTTTAAATGTTCCTTTAGACGCTGCAAACTTTGACAGCGGTGACCTAAAGGGTCAATAGCCGGCCACAGCAAACGCCGCATGTTGGCTATTAACACCGGTCCCCAGTTACAGGAATCAGCTGGGGGCTGGCTGGTATGACGCGGGCTCGAGTCGGGAGCCCGAGTCATACACCGCTTGCCGTCTCAGGAAGAGCCGGCTTGTCCTTGGTTGGCAACCGGTTAAAAATGAAAAATTTCCACCGGTGTACCCGTTGAGAAAAAAAAATGACCAGGAGAGCCCCTCCAGGAGGGTGACACCATTTTCTACCGCACCATGTGACACAGACCCTAGTGATGCCACTGATTTACAGTAGTAACTTATACCTACTAACAGCATCTTAGAGGCTTTCCAAGCGGTAAATCTGCTGTAAAGCAATCTTTAGGGTAGGGTCACACGTTCCGTATTTTGCTGCTGTGCATTTTCCTACCCATCGAAGTCAATAAGTAGAAAAATCAGCTGCAGAAGATACGCAGCAGCAAAATAGGGTATGTGTGGGACAACCTTTAAAGGGACAGTGATCAAATGCTCATTCATTTGCACCAAAGCATGTAACATTCTTCACTGAGCTGAAGTAGCTGCATTTTATTGCAATTGCGCAGACGTTGTTCTCATGTAAGTCTTCTGTCCAAATGACTCATTCCTGCACTTTGTGCTACGGGGACAATTCAGCTAGGGAAAAGGATTGTTGGGCTTCCAGGGAAACATTAGATTAGTTTCACCACCTTGCCATGTGGCATATCATCGGAACTACTACTCCCAATATAAGGCTCATTATCTATGTGGGTACCACATGTTGTTAATATTGCAAATTGTCCCAAGCAGGAAGTGACTAGCTGCAAATCAGCCTATAAGGTTCCCCAGAGCACACCGGCATCCAAAAATGTAAATAGAAGTTTGGTACAACTAAGATTCTTCATAGAGCTGGTGTCCCACCAAACTAAGTTGTAGGGTGAGAAGGGTCTTGTTAAGAGAAGGTCCAGAACCATCACTGAGGCCTCCACAATCGGGGCTTTATGGCAGAAAGAAGCTTCTCCTCAGTAATAACACAAGAAAGACGCCAAAGATTACAGAGAAGGATCTAAAGTATAAAATGGTGAGGAACAAGATTCTCTGATCTGATGGAACCAAGATTGACATTTCTGGCCTTAATTCTAAGCATCATGTCTGGAGGAAACTAGGCACTGCCACCACCTGCCCAATACCATCCCTACAGTGATCATGGTGGGGGCAGCATCATGTCTGGGGGAAACCAGGCACTGCCCATCCCCTGCCCAATACCATCCCTACAGTGATCATGGTGGGGGCAGCATCATGTCTGGGGGAAACCAGGCACTGCCCATCACCTGCCCAATACCATCCCTACAGTGATCATGGTGGGGGCAGCATCATGTCTGGAGGAAACCAGGCACTGCCCATCACCTGCCCAATACCATCCCTACAGTGATCATGGTGGGGGCAGCATCATGTCTGGAGGAGATCAGGCACTCCCCATCACCTGCCCAATACCATCCCTACAGTGATCATGGTGGGGGCAGCATCATGTCTGGGGGAAACCAGGCACTGCCCATCACCTGCCCAATACCATCCCTACAGTGATCATGGTGGGGGCAGCATCATGTCTGGAGGAGACCAGGCACTCCCCATCACCTGCCCAATACCATCACTACAGTGATCATGGTGGGGGCAGCATCATGTCTGGGGGGAACCAGGCACTGCCCATCACCTGCCCAATACCATCCCTACAGTGATCATGGTGGGGGCAGCATCATGTCTGAGGGAAACCAGGCACTGCCCATCACCTGCCCAATACCATCCCTACAGTGATCATGGTGGGGGCAGCATCATGTCTGGAGGAAACCAGGCACTGCCCATCACCTGCCCAATACCATCCCTACAGTGATCATGGTGGGCGAGCATCATGTCTGGAGGAAACCAGGCACTGCCCATCACCTGCCCAATACCATCCCTTCAGTTGTCAATGATGGGGGCAGCATCATGTCTGGAGGAAACCAGGCACTGCCCATCACCTGCCCAATACCATCCCTACAGTGATCATGGTGGGGGCAGCATCATGTCTATAGGAAACCAGGCACTGCCCATCACCTGCCCAATACCATCCCTACAGTGATCATGGGGGGGGCAGCATCATGTCTGGGGGAAACCAGTTACTGCCCATCACCTGCCCAATACCATCCCTACAGTGATCATGGTGGGGTCAGCATCATGTCTGGAGGAAACCAGGCACTGCCCATCACCTGCCCAATACCATCCCTACAGTGATAATGGTGGGGGCAGCATCATGTCTGGGGAAACCAGGCACTGCCCATCACCTGCCCAATACCAATACCATCCCTACAGGGATCATGGTGGGGGCAGCATCATGTCTGGGGGAAACCAGGCACTGCCCATAACCTGCCCAATACCATCCCTACAGTGATCATGGTGGGGGCAGCATCGTGTCTGGAGGAAACCAGACACGGCCCATCATCTGCCCAATACCATCCCTACAGGGATCATGGTGGGGGCAGCATCATGTCTGGAGGAAACCAGGCACTGTGCATAACCTGTCCAATACCCTCTCTACAGTGATCATGGTGGGGGCAGCATCATGTCTGGAGGAAACCAGGCACTGCCCATCACCTGCCCAATACCATCCCTACAGTGATCATGGTGGGGGCAGCATCATGTCTGGAGGAAACCAGGCACTGCCCATCACCTGCCCAATACCATCTCTACAGTGATCATGGTGGGGGCAGCATCATGTCTCGAGGAAACAAAGCACTGCCCATCACCTGCCCAATACCATCCCTACAGTGATAATGGTGGGGGCAGCATCATGCCTGGGGAAACCAGGCACTGCCCAATACCATCCCTACAGTGATCATAGTGGGGGCAGCATCATGTCTGGAGAAGACCAGGCACTGCCCATCACCTGCCCAATACCATCCCTATAGTGGTCATGGTGGAGGCAGCATCATGTCTGGAGGAAACCAGGCACTGCCCATCTCCTGCCCAATACCATCCCTACAGTGATCATGGTGGGGGCAGCATCATGTCTGGAGGAAACCAGGCACTGCCCATCTCCTGCCCAATACCATCCCTACAGTGATCATGGCGGGGGCAGCATCATGTCTGGAGGAAACCAGGCACTGCCCATCACCTGCCCAATACCATCCCTACAGTGTAGCATGGTGGGAGACTAGTCAGGGTTGAGGGAAAGCTTAATGGAGCAAAGACTGGATGAAGCTTCACCTTCCAACAAGACAATGAACCTAAGCACACAGCAAAGACAACACAGGAGCCACTTAGGGACAGAAAAAGACCGAACCCAAAAGAACATCTCTGGAGTGACCTGAAATTGACTCCACCGATGGTCCCATCAAACCTGAAAGGACCAGAGAGGATCTGCAGAGAAGAATGGCAGAAAATTCCCAGGTCCAGGTGTGTAAACCTTGTGTCCTCATCCCCAAGAAGCCTGGAGGCCGGAATCACTGACAAAAGGGCTTCAACTGAGTAAGGGGTATGAATACTTATGTCACTGCAAGATTTTAGTTTTCCCTTTTCAATAACATGATTTCTAACCTTCTGTTCTCACTTGGTCATTACGGGGGACTTAGGGCAGAATGATGGGAAACACAAGGAGCAACATAACAAAATGTGAAGAAAGTAAAAAGGGTCTGAATACTTTTAGATAGTACATTGAATATCTGGTAATACATCTTTGTCCTGACCATCTGAGACCAGCCTAATAGAAGACAAGGGCACATGACAATACAGAGCCATGAATGGATGGAAGGCGGGCTCATTGGGCAGACATGTTAATAGCGGCTCATACCAAGTAATTTGGAGTGAAATAGAAGCTCATCACATGTGGGACAAAAAATCAAAGCTATAATTTATCCTAATGTATTTCTTCCCATCGCTCCGTCCGGCGGCCACCTGGCACAAAGACTATTTCACCGGCGCTGCCTATCAGGGATATGACCTGAATTCTCCAGCGAGCGTCCGCCTGAGATCAAAGCGGGATTAATGTAATTGCACCGAGCTTGTATTGCGCCTATTGCGGATAGCGGGACTCACTCGAAAAATGATACAGACAATATTATACCGTAACCTATGGCAAACAGCGGGAGCACCGAAATCACCTCCCACTCCTGGCTTTATGCTCCATGTATTCAATGGAACCACAAAATAGTGACAGAAAGTGTAAAAACAGAAAAATCTAAATTCTGGCTGTTACATAAATGAAATATGTCATGTGTAATAAAGTTTTGTTATTTCAATGTTAACATCTACTAACTCCGCCCTCTAATGATAATGAGATAACTCTTCCCTTTAAAGATAATGAGATGACTCCGCCCTTTAATGATAATGAGATGACTCCGCCCTCTAATGATAATGAAATCTCTCCACCCTCTAATGATAATTGGATGATTCTGCCCTCTAATGATAATGATATGACTCTGCTGACCCTGCCCTCCAGTGATAATGAGATGACTCCGCCCTCTAATGATAATGAGATAACTCTGATGGCCCTGCCCTCTAATGATAATAAGATGACTCTACTGACCCCTCCCCTAATGATAATTACTCTGCTGGCCCCACCCACTAATGATAATAAGATGACTCTACTGACGCTGCCCTCTAATGTTAATTTTTCTGCTGACCCTTGCCTTCTAATCATAATGAGATGACTCTGCTGACTCCGCCCTCTAATGATAATGAGATGACTCTGCTTTGTCCACCTTCTAATAGTTATGAGATGACTCTGTTAACTTTACCGTCTAATGTTAATGAGATGACTATACTGACCCCGCCCCTAATGATAATAAAATGACTCTGCTGACTCCACCCTCTGATGATAATGAGATGACTCCACTGACACTGCCCTTTGATGAAGAGATGGCTCTGCTGACCCCACCCTCTAATGATAATGAGAGCACTCTGCTGAACCCGCCCTCTAATGATAATGAGAGCACTCTGCTGACTCCGCCCTCTAATGATAATGAGAGCACTCTGCTGACCCCGCCCTTTAATGATAAAGAGATCACTCTGCTTTCTCTAACTTCTAATAGTTATGAAATGACTCTGCTGACTTTACCCTCTAATGTTAATGAGATGACTATACTGACCCTACCCCTAATCATAATAAGAGGACTCTGCTGACTCCGCCCTCTGATGATAGTAAGAGGACTCTACTGACACCACCCTTTGATGATAATGAGATGACTCTGCAGACCCCGCCCTGTAATCATAAAGAGATGACTGTTATGACCCTGCCGTCTAACGCTAATGAGATGACCGTGCTGACCCTGCCGTCTAATGCTAATGAGATGACTGTGCTGACCCTGCCGTCTAATGCTAATGAGATGACCGTGCTGACCCTGCCGTCTAATGATAATGAGATTACTCTGTTGACCCCTCCCTCTAATAATAATGAGATGACTCTGCAGACCCCGCCGTCTAATGATAAGAAGATGACTCTGCTAATCCTTCTCTTTTAATGATTATGAGATGCCTCTGCTGACCAAACCCCAATCTACACAGCAAAGTAAAAGTAAGCTAAAGAATATAAGCCTATTATGTGCGTGTGGCCAGTGTAAAATATTATTTCAGATTTTTCTTATATGGATAATCACATAAAAGAATAACTAAAACACCCAAAATAGTTTTGAAACCAGATTTATAATAAAACAAGTTAAATGTCATTTTTGTGATGTTATTTTCCTTTAAAATTATTTACAAATTTGTACTAGTAGAGAAACTTCTCCTTACGGGGTGCTCTGGTGGAAAATGATTTTTTTAATCAACTGGTACCAGAAAGTAGAACAGATTTGTAAATCACTTCTATGTAAAAATTCTTCCAGTACTTATCAGCTGCTGTATACTACAGAAGAAGTTGTGTAGTTCTTTCCTGTCTGACCACAGTGCTCTCTGCTGACACCTCTGCCCACCTCAGGAACTGTCCAGAGCAGGTGAGGCTTATTATGGGAATTTGCTCCTACTCTGGACAGTTCCTGACATGGACAGAGGTGTCAGAAGAGAGCACTGTGGTCAGACAGGAAAGAACTACACAACTTCCTCTGTATTATACAGCAGCTGATAAGTACTGGCAGGATTAAGATTTTTATATAGAAGTAATTCACAAATCTGTATAACTTTCTGGCAGTAGTTGCTTTAAAAAAAGAAAAAATTCCATCGGAGTCCCCCTTTAACCAGGATCTGTTGTGTCTGTTGTTCCTGCTTTCCCTGTGGTTACTATATGGAATGTATTGCGGGATTGGAAGTCATTAACCAGTCAGTGAATATTTGACTCAAATGTTTGTTCATATAAAACATGTAATAAACCGAAGCGCCGGATAGAAGTGAACTGTGAACTCCTTCTGGTTACAAATGATTTCTCTTCTCCGCAAACAAATGTGCAAATTATGTAGAACCAAAAATGTTGGCTTCTATCCTTTTATTTATTTATTCATTTATTTATTATTGCATCTAGACAATTCAAATCGTTTTTTGGTCAATTAGGATCTATTGTTATATTTAAAAAGTTCTTCAGTTTTCAAATATATTTTATTTATCAATTTCTCTTAAATTCCAAGATCTCTGTTCATTGTCATTGAATAGAAATGTCCCTGGGAAATGTCAGGGGTTTAAAATTTGTCCTGATCATATTCAGCTGATAAAGGTGTCAGACCTGTTACAATGTATCAAAGATTAACCCCTTTTTTTATTAGAAAGTTACACAATATTTCATTATAAATTGATCAATATGAGAAAGTTAGATAGATATGAGATAGATAGATATGAGATAGATAGATAGATAAGAGATAGATAGATATGAGATAGATAGATAGATAGATAAGAGATAGATATGAGATAGATAGATAAGAGATATATAGATAGATAGATATGAGATAGATATGAGATAGATAGATATGAGATAGATAGATATGAGATAGATAGATATGAAATAGATAGATATGAAATAGATAGATATGAGATAGATAGATAGATAGATAGATATGAGATAGGTATGAGATATATAGATATGAGATAGATAGATATGAGATAGATAGATATGAGATAGATGTGAGATAGATATGAGATAGATAGATAGATAGATAGATAGATAGATATGAGATAGATAGATAAATGGATAGATAGATAGATATGAGATAGATAGATAAGAGATAGATAGATATGAGATAGATAGATAGATAGATAGATAGATAGATAAGAGATAGATATGAGATAGATAGATAAGAGATATATAGATAGATAGATAGATAGATAGATATGAGATAGATAGATATGAGATAGATAGATATGAGATAGATAGATATGAGATAGATAGATAGATAGATATGAAATAGATAGATATGAGATAGATAGATAGATAGATAGATATGAGATAGGTATGAGATATATAGATATGAGATAGATAGATATGAGATAGATAGATAGATAGATAGATATGAGATAGATAGATATGAGATAGATATGAGATATATAGATATGAGATAGATAGATAGATAGATATGAAATAGATAGATAAATGGATGGATGGATAGATAGATATGAGATAGATAGATATGAGATAGATATATAGATAGATGGATACATAGATAGATATATAGATAGATGGATAAATAGATAGATATATAGATAGGAGACTTTCTTTGCTATTTGGGCCACAGAGAGATGGAATGATATTATGATATTTGTGTATAAATGGGGCATTGTTTTTGTAAATGTTGGTGCAGCCCCAGACAGAATAGGCGCAGGACTAACACAATGTTTCCTATCATATCCCTTAGTGATTGTGAACATGGATATGATTTGTTTTTACACCGTATATGAATCATCTTGTGGACTAACCAAAAATATTCGCTCCAGGTGACCTGAGGTGTTTGTGCGGCCTATGACACCATGTCATGTGACTCATACCTTACACTGATAAAAGACGCCGATTTGGAAACGCACGACTGACATCATTTCTACATAAAAACAATTATGACCTCTTGTGATACATGTGATAGCAATCTGCTCATCCTCACAGATTTCAGCGGCATCTCCTATTGACAGGGCTCAAATCCCAGGATGACATGAAAGGGAGCACTCCGCTGCTCTACACCAGATTGAATTACTCCCTGTGAGGCAACAGATCCAAAACCTCAGCTGCAAAGATGAATACAAACTGGAAAACAAAATATGATATTTTCAGAACATAGATATGAGATAGATAGATATGAGATAGATAGATATGAGATAGATATGAGATAGATAGATATGAGATAGATAGATATGAGATAGATAGATATGAGATAGATAGATAGATAGATATGAGATAGATAGATATGAGTTAGATAGATATGAGATAGATAGATAGATAGATAGATAGATATGAGATAGATATGAGATAGATAGATATGAGATAGATATGAGATAGATATGAGATAGATATGAGATAGATAGATATGAGATAGATATGAGATAGATATGAGATAGATAGATATGAGATAGATAGATAGATAGATAGATACGAGATAGATAGATATGAGATAGATAGATAGATACGAGATAGATAGATAGATATGAGATAGATAGACAGATATGAGATAGATGGATAGATAGACAGATAGATATGAGATAGATAGATATAAGATAGATAGATCGATAGATATATAGATAGATGGATATGAGATAGATCGATATGAGATAGATATGAGATAGATAGATAGATAGATATGAGATAGATATGAGATAGATATATAGATAGATATGAGATAGATATGATATGAGATAGATAGATATGAGATAGATAGATAGATATGAGATAGATAGATAGATATGAGATAGATAGATAGATAGATAGACAGATAGATATGAGATAGATAGATATGAGATAGATAGATCTATAGATATATAGCAAACAGAATGTAGAGCAGCGCCCAAGTAGATAGTAGATGGTGCAAGCAGCAATGAAAGATCCTAGGTCAAGGCAGGTAACACATCCAAGAAGAAGAAGCTGCAGCACTCAAAGTTATGAGTGTAGAAAAGGTGTTTATTCCATATCAATACAAAAAGCGCTTTTTGTATTTATATGGAATAAACACCTTTTCTACACTCATAACTTTGAGTGCTGCAGCTTCTTCATCTATAGATATATAGATAGATGGATATGAGATAGATAGATGGATATGAGATAGATAGATATGAGATAGATATATAGATAGATATGAGATAGATATATAAATAGATATGAGATAGATATGAGATAGATAGATAGATAGATAGATAGATAGATATGAGATAGATAATAGATCGATAAATATGAGATAGATAGATATGAGATAGATAGATCGATAGATATATAGATAGATGGATATGAGATAGATAGATATGAGATAGATAGATATGAGATAGATAGATATGAGATAGATAGATAGATATGAGATAGATAGATAGATATGAGATAGATAGATATGAGATAGATAGATATGAGATAGATAGATAGATATGAGATAGATAGATAGATAGATAGATAGATAGATATGAGATAGATAGATAGATATGAGATAGATAGATAGATAGATATGAGATAGATATGAGATAGATATGAGATAGATAGATATGAGATAGATATGAGATAGATAGATAGATATGAGATAGATAGATATGAGATAGATAGATAGATAGATATGAGATAGATAGATATGAGATAGATATGAGATAGATAGATAGATATGAGATAGATAGATATGAGATAGATAGATATGAGATAGATATGAGATAGATAGATATGAGATAGATAGATATGAGATAGATAGATGTACCATGGAGGTGGACCATGCAGCTGCCATCAGGTTTTACGGGGCACTTTTAAACGTTACCTCTCTCCAGGGAACTGCATTAATGGAGGCGGGTATTGACCAATGGGTCAAGGAAAGCAAAGGAAAAATATTTACCAGACAAAAGAACTTTCTGTACTTGGGGAAAAATCAGATGTCATAATAGGAGACCAATTTCAATATTGGCTATGGGGACCCTTATAGGGACCCCCTAATTTCTAAACCTCATGTGATGTAATGGAGGAGGATGATCTGCTCAAAGACAGCTCTATAGGTAGCTTAATGATCAAGCAGTAAATATCCAACCTCCCCCAAATCCTCCGTCAGGGACAGTTTGAAGGACTCTTTACACATCAAACAGTAGTCAGGTCTTGTTGAAAACAGCAGGAGAGGACAACTATTCCATGTGTATGGGGGTCTTTACTATCCTGCCTTATCTGGACCTCCTGCAGTACTACAGAGCAGTTTTTACTTCACCCACTATCTATTTGTAATGATATGACTCCGTTTGTTCTGTCCCAGACTATACAGCAAAACTGACAAGTGATCTTTAGAATAAAGGAAGTGTCAACCTAATGTGACAGTCCTACTGACAGAGTGAAATATATATATATATATATATATATATATATATATATATATATCTAGTAATACATGCACTTTGATGACAAAATCGGTTAAAAATATTTAATTTTAAAAACCTAATTCCTGTATTATTAGGAATATTTCTAGTCGTTCAGATTCGGTATAAGACAGTCTCTGGATTTTCTCTAGGTAAAATAAATAATCTTTTTTTGGGCCGTCGCCTTGACAAGATGTTTTGTATCCCTGAGGTGGAGCCTCACCCATGTGGAATAGCAGACAGAAGCCTGGACGCAGCAATAACAGTGCGGGGACCCGCAGATCAAAGGGCCCTCAATCTGCTCTATTTACTGCCTAATAACAAGCATGTGATTGAAGGTTGTGTGGGGGAAAGAGTCACCTTGGGATATGACTGACGGACGCTTGTTACAAAGGAGTTAAATCGTAACATGTTTCACCAAATGATTCTCTCATGATGTCATCTTCTCTCCGCTGGCAATGGCCAAAACACTTCCTGACCTGGGCTTTTGGGCTGGTGATTGACGGTGCCTGATATTCTTCCTCTCCTTCCAGATGATGACTGGAGGCTGATGGTTACAGCTCAGGGGGGATATAACGAATCAGTGGGGATTATTCTATAAATCATGATTAAAGGGCAGCTCCATCCTAATCAGCATCCATGTGTACTCAAGGTATTAGGGTTGATTATTTGTGGTCCTCAAAAAGGAAACGTGTCTCCTAATCTGGGAGGGTTTTCACTTAAAATAAGATGTCTCTTTCCTGCTATAGGGGCCCAGAAGTAGAAATCACACTTGGGCCCTGGTTCCTGAGGGGCCCAAAGCCACCTCAGATCCATCCTAATCACATCTATGTAGAGTCAAGGTATTATGGTTGATTATTTATGGTCCTCAAAAGGGAAGTGTCCCTTAATATAGGAGAGAGTTCTCTTTTTAAATAAGGAGGTGTCTCTTTTTTCTCCTATAGGGGTCCAGAAGTAGCAGTCACACTGGGGCCCTGGATCCTGAGGAGCCCAAAGCCACCTCGGCCACATAGATACTAGTGTTGAGCGGCATAGGCCATATTCGAATTTGCGAATATTCGCGAATATATGGACGAATATTCGTCATATTCGCGAATATTCGCATATTCGTAATATTCGCGTTTTATTTTTGTACATGCGAATATTCGCGTGTGCGAAAATTAATATATGCGAAAATTTGTACATACAAAAATTAGCATAATCGAAAATTCGCATATGCGAAAATTAGCATATACAAATTTTTGTATATGCGAAACTTCGCGCGCCAGTCTCACACAGTAGTATTAGAGCCTTCTTACACCACATAAGCTGGAAGCAGAGAGGGATGATCACTGTGATGTGTACTGTGAAAAAAAAAAAAATATTCGTAATTACGAATATATAGCGCTATATTCGCGAATATTCGCGAATTCGCGAATATGTGATATTCGCGAATAAAATTCGAATTGCGAATATTCGCGAGCAACACTTTAGATACTAGTATTATGAATGACATATGGTATATACAGTAGGGAGTCCAGTTACATATTAAATGGGCACTGTCACAACTTTATTTTTTGATATTTTGTAGTACTTATGTACTACAACATATCTCTAATATACTTTTATTTATTTTTTTTTCATTAAAAAGGTTTAATTTACATTTAAAAACCGGCTACTGAAAAAGGACTGATTTTGGAGTGGCAATCAGTCCTTCCTCAGTTAGGCTGCACTCGCTCCCTGCCTGTCAATCAGACACTCCTCCCGCAAATAGCCGCCGCCGCCTTGTTGCCGCCACTGTCCCTGCACGCCCGCTGCCGGACTCTGCAGTAACTGCAAGTATAATGAGGGAACGGGGTATGCGGGGCGGGGGGGAGGAGGAGGGAACGGGCGAGTGCCGTAGCGGGTGGGGGGTGGCGGAACGGGCAAGCAAAAAAAAATAGGATGGTGGGAGTTACCCTTTAAGCACTGGGTCCCAGAATTTTGATGCTATGTCTCTGGACTGACTGGTTATTTAGCCAACAAAGGAAAAACCCCAAGAGCCAATGGGCCAGAGGAACCCACAACCGCGTTGTCAGTTTAAGTCATCTTCACATTATGTTATCTGAAATTTAAAGACTTGTTTAAAAAATAAAAAATAAACATTTTATGTGTTTTTGCAAATATTTTTGTTGAATTTATTTTTATTTATTTATTTTTTCTTTTTACTATAGTACTGCTAAACCCCACAACACCACAAAAACCTCTAAATAAAGGCTTTTTTATGTAGCCATTTTTTATTTTTCACAATAAACTTAAAAGTTTTATGTTAAACATGTTTGTTAAGAATTTTTGATGGTGCTCTTTACATTGTCAATTTTTTTAAATCTATATTATGAAATAATCCTGAAATCTTGCAGGTCCCATTCTTACCACTAGGACTAAAATTAGGCTGAAACTTTCTGTTCTGTGCACTAGCAGTCTCCTCCTTATCATCACAGGTAGGATTACAAAGAAAGGTGACACCAGTGTATAGATATCACAATGATTTAAGACCAGTATATGGAGGGTTAAAGGGGTACTCCACTGCTTGGCATTTGGAACAAACTGTTCCAAATGCTAGAACCGGCGCTGAGAGCTCTTGACATCATAGCCCCGCCCCCTCATGATGTCACACCCCGCCCCCTCAATGCAAGTCTAATCCATAGACTTGCATAAAGGGGGCAGGGTATGACATCTTAAGGGGGCGGGGCTATGATGTCACAAGCTCACGGCTCCAGCATTCAGAACAGTCTGTTCCAGACGCTGAGCATCTTTAACCAGTGTATAGATAACACACAATAGATAAAGCTCAGAAGTCAGCAGTGGCGTCACTACGGTTGGTGTCACCTGGTGCCAGTTTGGAATGATACGGGCTTTGGTGCAGATAAATTAGTGTTTGGTTACTTGGTGCAGTAGAAAATGGTGTCACCCCTCAAAAGTCATTTTTTTCTTAAATAACACAGAACAACGAAAAGAAATTCTACATTACGGAATTGCATTTTTTCTTCTTTTGTCACATTATGTCCCAGAAAAAATGGATTAACATACAATCAAAACGTCCGCTTTATACCAAATTGGTGCCAATAAAAACTACAGATCACAACACCAAATATGAATCCTAAACCAGCTCCATAGGCAGGAAAAGAAAAAATATATAAGGGGCAGAATATAGCGACTTTAAGTAATTAATAAAATATTTTGTTCAGAAAGTTCGGAGCTGTAGGCCCTTATCGTAACATCCCGGCCACGCCCCTCATGACGGCACGCCACCTCCACTCCATTCATATCTATGGGAGGAGGAAAGTACCCCTTTAAGTTTGTAATTTTTTAAAACCAGTAAAACATAACATAAAATTGGAAATTATGGTAATCTTACCATCCTGAGAAAAAAGCATAACATTAAAATTTTCCTGCTTGTCCTCAGTGTACAGAGCCCTGCTTTTCCTCAGTGCACAGAGCCCTACTTGTCCTCAGTGTATAGAGCCCTGCTTGTCCTCAGTGTACAAAGCCCTGCTTGTCCTCAGTGTACAGAGCCCTGCTTGTCCTCAGTGTACAGAGCCCTGCTTGTCCTCAGAGTACAGAGCCCTGCTTGTCCTCAGTGTACAGAGCCCTGCTTGTCCTCAGTGTACAGAGCCCTGCTTGTCCTCAGTGTACAGAGCCCCGCTTGTCCTCAGTGTACAGACCCCTGCTTGTCCTCAGTGTACAGAGCCCTGAATGTCCTCAGTGTACAGAGCCCTGCTTGTCCTCAGAGTACAGAGCCAATCTTGTACTCAGTGTACAGAGCCCTGCTTGTCCTCAGTGTACAGAGCCCTGCTAGTGCTCAGTGTAGAGAGCCCTGCTTGTCCTCAGTGTACAGAGCCCTGCTTGTCCTCAGTGTACAGAGCCCTGCTTGTCCTCAGTGTACAGAGCCCCGCTTGTCCTCAGTGTACAGAGCCCTGCTTGTCCTCAGCATACAGAGCCCTGCTTGTCCTCAGTGTACAGAGCCCCGCTTGTCCTCAGTGCACAGAGCCCTGCTTGGCCTCAGTGTACAGAGCCCTGCTTGTCCTCAGTGTACAGAGCCCTGCTTCTCCTCAGTGTACAGAGCCCTGCCTGTCCTCAGTGTACAGAGCCCTGCATGTCCTGAGTGTACAGAGCCCTGCTTGTCCTTAGTGTACAGAGCCCTGATAGGCCTCAGTGTACAGAGCCCTGCTTGGCCTCAGTGTACAGAGCCCTGCTTGTCCTCAGTGTACAGAGGCCTGCTTGTCCTCAGTGTACAGATCATTTCTTCTCCTCAGTGTGCAGAACCCTGCTGGTCCTCAGTGTACAGAGCCCTGCTTGTCCTCAGTGTACAGAGCCCTGCTTGTCCTCAGTGCACAGAGCCCTGATTGTCCTCAGTGTACAGAGCCCCACTTGTCCTCAGTGTACAGAGCCCTGCTTGTCCTCAGAGTACAGAGCCAATCTTGTCCTCAGAGTACAGAGCCAATCTTGTCCTCAGTGTACAGAGCCCTGCTTGTGCTCAGTGTACAGAGCCCTGCTTGTCCTCAGTGTACAGAGCCAAACTTGTCCTCAGTGTACAGAGCCCTGCTTGTCCTCAGTGCACAGAGCCCTGCTTGTCCTCAGTGTACAGAGCCCCGCTTGTCCTCAGTGTACAGAGCCCTGCTTGTCCTCAGTGTACAGAGCCCTGCTTGTCCTCAGTGTACACAGCCCCGCTTGTTCTCAGTGCACAGAGCCCTGCTTGGCCTCAGTGTACAGAGCCCTGCTTGGCCTCAGTGTACAGAGCCCTGCTTGTCCTCAGTGTACAGAGCCCTGCTTCTCCTCAGTGTACAGAGCCCTGCCTGTCCTCAGTGTACAGAGCCCTGCTTGTCCTGAGTGTACAGAGCCCTGCTTGTCCTCAGTGTACAGAGCCCTGATTGGCCTCAGTGTACAGAGCCCTGCTTGGCCTCAGTGTACAGAGCCCTGCTTGTCCTCAGTGTACAGAGGCCTGCTTGTCCTCAGTGTACAGAGCCCTGCTTCTCCTCAGTGTACAGAACCCTGCTGGTCCTCAGTGTACAGAGCCCTGCTGGTCCTCAGTGTACAGAGCCCTGCTTGTCCTCAGTGTACAGAGCCCTGCTTGTCCTCAGTGTACAGACCCCTGATTGTCCTCAGTGTACAGAGCCCCACTTGTCCTCAGTGTACAGAGCCCTGCTTGTCCTCAGAGTACAGAGCCAATCTTGTCCTCAGAGTACAGAGCCAATCTTGTCCTCAGTGTACAGAGCCCTGCTTGTGCTCAGTGTACAGAGCCCTGCTTGTCCTCAGTGTACAGAGCCAATCTTGTCCTCAGTGTACAGAGCCCTGCTTGTCCTCAGTGCACAGAGCCCTGCTTGTCCTCAGTGTACAGAGCCCCGCTTGTCCTCAGTGTACAGAGCCCTGCTTGTCCTCAGTGTACAGAGCCCTGCTTGTCCTCAGTGTACAGAGCCCCGCTTGTTCTCAGTGCACAGAGCCCTGCTTGTCCTCAGTGTACAGAGCCCCGCTTGTCCTCAGTGTACAGAGCCCTGCTTGTCCTCAGTGTACAGAGCCCTTCTTGTCCTCAGTGTACAGAGCCCTGCCTGTCCTCAGTGTACAGAGCCCTGCTTGTCCTCAGTGTACAGAGCCCTGCTTGTCCTCAGTGGACAGAGCCCTGCTTGTCCTCAGTGTACAGAGCCCTGCCTGTCCTCAGTGTAGAGAGCCCTGCTTGTCCTCAGTGTACAGAACCCTGCTTGTTCTCAGTGTACAGAGCCCTGCTTGTCCTCAGTGTACAGAGCCCTGCTTGTCCTCGTTGCACAGAGCCCTGCTTGTCCTCGGTGTAGAGAGCCCTTCTTGTCCTCATTGTACAGAGCCCTGCTTGTCCTGAGTTTACAGAGCCATGCTTGTCCTGAGTGTACAGAGCCCTGCTTGTCCTCAGTGTACAGAGCCCTGCTTGTCCTCAGTGTACAGAGCCCTGCTTCTCCTCATTGTACAGAGCCCTGCTTCTCCTCAGTGTACAGAGCCCTGCCTGTCCTCAGTGTACAGAGCCCTGCCTGTCCTCAATGTACAGAGCCCTGCTTGTGCTCAGTGTACAGAGCCCTGCTTGTCCTCAGTGTACAGAGCCAATCTTGTCCTCAGTGTACAGAGCCCTGCTTGTGCTCAGTGTACAGAGCCCTGCTTGTCCTCAGTGTACAGAGCCCCGCTTGTCCTCAGTGTACAGATCCCTGCTTGTCCTCAGTGTACAGAGCCCTGCTTGTCCTCAGTGTACAGAGCCCCGCTTGTCCTCAGTGCACAGAGCCCTGCTTGGCCTCAGTGTACAGAGCCCTGCTTCTCCTCAGTGTACAGAGCCCTGCTTCTCCCCAGTGTACAGAGCCCTGCCTGTCCTCAGTGTACAGAGCCCTGCTTGTCATTAGTGTACAGAGCCCTGCTTGTCCTCAGTGTACAGAGCCCTGCTTCTCCTCAGTGTACAGAACCCTGCTGGTCCTCAGTGTACAGAGCCCTGCTGGTCCTCAGTGTACAGAGCCCTGCTTGTCCTCAGTGTACAGAGCCCTGCTTCTCCTCAGTGTACAGAGCCCTGCCTGTCCTCAGTGTACAGAGCCCTGCTTGTCCTGAGTGTACAGAGCCCTGCTTGTCCTAAGTGTACAGAGCCCTGCTTCTCCTCAGTGTACAGAACCCTGCCTGTCCTCAGTGTACAGAGCCCTGCTTGTGCTGAGTGTACAGAGCCCTGCTTGTACTCAGTGTACAGAGCCCTGCTTGTCCTCAGTGTACAGAACCCTGCTTGTCTTCAGTGTACAGAGCCCTGATTGTCCTCAGTGTACAGAGCCCCGCTTGTCCTCAGTGTACAGAGCCCTGGTTCTCCTCAGTGTACAGAGCCCTGCCTGTCCTCAGTGTACAGAGTCCTACTTGTCCTGAGTGTACAGAGCCCTGCTTGTCCTCAGTGTACAGAGCCCTGTTTCTCCTCAGTCTACAGAACCCTGCCTGTCCTTAGTGTACAGAGCCCTGCTTGTCCTGAGTATACAGAGTCCTGCTTGTCCTCAGTGTACAGAGCCCTGCTTCTCCTCAGTGTACAGAACCCTGCTGGTCCTCAGTGTACAGAGCCCTGCTGGTCCTCAGTGTACAGAGCCCTGCTTGTCCTCAGAGTACAGAGCCCTGCTTGTCCTCAGTTCACAGAGCCCTGCTTGTCCTCAGTGTACAGAGCCCTGCTTGGCCTCAGTGTACAGAGCCCTGCTTGTCCTGAGTGTACAGAGCCCTGCTTGTCCTCAGTGTACAGAGCCCTGCCTGTCCTCAGTGTACAGAGCCTTGCCTGTCCTCAGTGTACAGAGCCCTGCTTGTCCTCAGTGTACATCGCCCTGCTTGTCATCAATGTACAGAGCCCTGCTTGTCCTCAGTATACAGAGCCCTGCTTGTCCTCAGTGTACAGAGCCCTGCCTTCCTCAGTGTAGAGCCCTGCTTGTCCTCAGTGTACAGAGCCCTTCTTGTCCTCAGTGTACAGAGCCCAGCTTGTCCTCAGTGTACAGAGCCCTGCTTGTCCTCAGTGTACAGAGCCCTGTCTGAACCCCAGTCTGAACAATCTGAGGTGGCCCAGTACAGGAGTTGCACCCCTGTCTGGCAGACCCCATCCTGGGCCCCCCTTCACCTATGCCTTGTATATATCACCTCCAGTGCCTATGTTATATAATGTATTGTACAAATAATGTGTTATACCTTTAAGAAATGTTGTCATGTGATTGTGACCAGGGAAGGTACCAGTGACCATGTGACCTAAGGGTGACCTATGGGACGCCTCCTAGTCTCCCCCATATAAGCCCTGGGTGGAGCCTCCTCTCTCTCTCTCTCTCTCTCTCTCTCTCTCTCTCTTTAGTGCTGATTTGAAGCAAGGTCAAGTCCTAGGTGTATGTCTGGAGTCCAGAGGAGGCCAAAGTCTATCACGCAGCCATGGATTCACAAATCCACTACCCCCCAGGTCAAAGTCCACTATAACTCCCAGCAAGCCCTGTGGTCTCTGAAGTCACTGGTCACGTCCGTGGACCTATCCAAGCTGTATAGACTGTTACATCTGTCTGACTCAGTAAAGCTGCCGTTGTTCCGTAACTTGGCGTCAGAGTCATAATTTGCCCCCTTGCCTAGCCCAGGATCCAGCTGTATACCTTCAGGTGGTGTAGAGTATAAACCGCGCTATGGCGTCACGAAAACAAGGGGTTAATGCCATCTGTCCCTAGGATAACAACATCTGCCCTCATCACACCCTCACCACAAACCCTCTGTGAGTTGCACACATCTCATAGCTTGCAACAATTTATAAGGGCAGGTAACATGTATCTAAGGAGTCCAGACCGCTCACAGAGGATTATCACAACTGGATACAACTGTATCAAATGTTCATCTCAGAGACGTCCTAGGTCTGTGCAAGTTTTCATCCCTACCATGTAAACCGGAATATTTCCATATGTTTGCAGCAGATAGTTATAATGTCCAGGAGTGATGTCAGATAACATGTTATAATGTCCAGGAGTGATGTCAGATAACATGTTATAATGTACAGGAGTGATGTCAGATAACATGTTATAATGTACAGGAGTGATGTCAGATAACATGTTATAATGTACAGGAGTGATGTCAGATAACATGTTATAATGTACAGGAGTGATGTCAGATAACATGTTATAATGTACAGGAGTGATATCAGATAACATGTTATAATGTACAGGAGTGATGTCAGATAACATGTTATAATGTACAGGAGTGATGTCAGATACCATGTTATAATGTCCAGGAGTAATATCAGATACCATGTTATAATGTCCAGGAGTGATGTCAGATACCATGTTATAATGTCCAGGAGCGATGTCAGATAACGTGTTATAATGTACAGGAGTGATATCAGATAACATGTTATAATGTACAGGAGTGATGTCAGATAACATGTTATAATGTACAGGAGTGATATCAGATAACATGTTATAATGTACAGGAGTTATGTCAGATAACATGTTATAATGTACAGGAATAATATCAGATAACATGTTATAATGTACAGGAGTGATGTCAGATAACATGTTATAATGTACAGGAGTGATGTCAGATAACATGTTATAATGTACAGGAGTGATGTCAGATAACATGTTATAATGTACAGGAGTTATGTCAGATAACATGTTATAATGTACAGGAGTGATGTCAGATAACATGTTATAATGTACAGGAGTTATGTCAGATAACATGTTATAATGTACAGGAGTGATGTCAGATAACATGTTATAATGTACAGGAGTGATGTCAGATAACATGTTATAATGTACAGGAGTGATATCAGATAACATGTTATAATGTACAGGAGTGATATCAGATAACATGTTATAATGTACAGGAGTGATGTCAGATAACATGTTATAATGTACAGGAGTGATATCAGATAACATGTTATAATGTACAGGAGTAATATCAGATAACATGTTATAATGTACAGGAGTAATAACAGATAACATGTTATAATGTACAGGAGTGATGTCAGATAACATGTTATAATGTACAGGAGTGATGTCAGATAACATGTTATAATGTACAGGAATAATATCAGATAACATGTTATAATGTACAGGAGTGATGTCAGATAACATGTTATAATGTACAGGAGTAATAACAGATAACATGTTATAATGTACAGGAGTGATATCAGATAACATGTTATAATGTACAGGAGTGATGTCAGATAACATGTTATAATGTACAGGAGTGATGTCAGATAACATGTTATAATGTACAGGAGTGATAACAGATAACATGTTATAATGTACAGGAGTAATAACAGATAACATGTTATAATGTACAGGAGTGATATCAGATAACATGTTATAATGTACAGGAGTAATATCAGATAACATGTTATAATGTACAGGAGTAATATCAAATAACATGTTATAATGTACAGGAGTAATATCAGATAACATGTTATAATGTACAGGAGTAATATCAGATAACATGTTATAATTTACAGGAGTGATGTCAGATAACATGTTATAATGTACAGGAGTGATGTCAGATAACATGTTATAATGTACAGGAGTGATGTCAGATAACATGTTATAATGTACAGGAGTGATGTCAGATAACATGTTATAATGTACAGGAGTAATATCAGATAACATGTTATAATGTACAGGAGTTATGTCAGATAACATGTTATAATGTACAGGAGTAATATTAGATAACATGTTATAATGTACAGGAGTGATGTCAGATAACATGTTATAATGTACAGGAGTGATGTCAGATAACATGTTATAATGTCCAGGAGTGATATCAGATAACATGTTATAATGTACAGGAGTTATGTCAGATAACATGTTATAATGTACAGGAGTGATGTCAGATAACATGTTATAATGTACAGGAGTTATGTCAGATAACATGTTATAATGTACAGGAGTAATATTAGATAACATGTTATAATGTACAGGAGTGATATCAGATAACATGTTATAATGTACAGGAGTGATATCAGATAACATGTTATAATGTACAGGAGTGATATCAGATAACATGTTATAATGTACAGGAGTGATATCAGATAACATGTTATAATGTACAGGAGTGATATCAGATAACATGTTATAATGTACAGGAGTGATGTCAGATAACATGTTATAATGTACAGGAGTGATGTCAGATAACATGTTATAATGTACAGGAGTGATGTCAGATAACATGTTATAATGTACAGGAGTGATATCAGATAACATGTTATAATGTACAGGAGTGATGTCAGATAACATGTTATAATGTACAGGAGTGATGTCAGATAACATGTTATAATGTACAGGAGTGATGTCAGATAACATGTTATAATGTACAGGAGTGATGTCAGATAACATGTTATAATGTACAGGAGTGATGTCAGATAACATGTTATAATGTACAGGAATAATATCAGATAACATGTTATAATGTACAGGAGTAATATCAGATAACATGTTATAATGTACAGGAGTGATATCAGATAACATGTTATAATGTACAGGAGTGATGTCAGATAACATGTTATAATGTACAGGAGTGATGTCAGATAACATGTTATAATGTACAGGAGTAATATCAGATAACATGTTATAATGTACAGGAGTGATATCAGATAACATGTTATAATGTACAGGAGTGATGTCAGATAACATGTTATAATGTACAGGAGTGATGTCAGATAACATGTTATAATGTACAGGAGTGATGTCAGATAACATGTTATAATGTACAGGAGTGATGTCAGATAACATGTTATAATGTACAGGAGTGATGTCAGATAACATGTTATAATGTACAGGAGTGATGTCAGATAACATGTTATAATGTACAGGAGTAATAACAGATAACATGCTATAATGTACAGGAGTGATATCAGATAACATGTTATAATGTACAGGAGTGATATCAGATAACATGTTATAATGTACAGGAGTAATATCAGATAACATGTTATAATGTACAGGAGTGATATCAGATAACATGTTATAATGTACAGGAGTGATGTCAGATAACATGTTATAATGTACAGGAGTAATATCAGATAACATGTTATAATGTACAGGAGTAATATCAGATAACATGTTATAATGTACAGGAGTGATGTCAGATAACATGTTATAATGTACAGGAGTGATATCAGATAACATGTTATAATGTACAGGAGTGATGTCAGATAACATGTTATAATGTACAGGAGTAATAACAGATAACATGTTATAATGTACAGGAGTGATGTCAGATAACATGTTATAATGTACAGGAGTAATAACAGATAACATGTTATAATGTACAGGAGTGATGTCAGATAACATGTTATAATGTACAGGAGTGATGTCAGATAACATGTTATAATGTACAGGAGTAATATCAGATAACATGTTATAATGTACAGGAGTAATATCAGATAACATGTTATAATGTACAGGAGTGATATCAGATAACATGTTATAATGTACAGGAATAATATCAGATAACATGTTATAATGTACAGGAGTGATGTCAGATAACATGTTATAATGTACAGGAATAATATCAGATAACATGTTATAATGTACAGGAGTGATGTCAGATAACATGTTATAATGTACAGGAGTGATGTCAGATAACATGTTATAATGTACAGGAGTGATATCAGATAACATGTTATAATGTACAGGAGTGATGTCAGATAACGTGTTATAATTCATGGCATATTTTATCCCTACTCTTCGGGTATATTACAGGTAGATGTCAGACTGCTGAGACCCTGCCAGCTCCTAATGTTCCCATCCAGGCCCCTTCCACCTGAAATAAAGAGGCAGGAAACCAGTTTACACTTTTAAGTGGGTAGTGGTCGGCCATAGCTTTTATTTTAAATTAGCATATAAAACCAGCCATAAGGCACACAAATTATCGGTCAAAATCCGTGTGGTACTACCCCACCGACTCCGATGTGCAGGTCACCCACCTCTAAGCGCCCGCTGTGACATTAGAATCCATACACCAACAACTGTAAATAAAAGAAAACACATAAAACAACAAATGTTATACAACAAGGAGAGAGGACGGGACAACCTTCGGGACCCATGAGGGGAGACTGCAGGAAAAAGGCGCCAGGGCTGCTATAAGGTACCTCGGGAGGGGCTAATAGTCCGGAAAATAAGCCCACAGGGGATTGGACAGGTTCCCCTAATAACCCACCCCCTCCCAGGGAAAAAACAACAGAAAAGGGGGTAGGAGAAAAACATGGGAGAGGGGCCTAACTTAAGGGGAAGCCTCACTCCCGGCTCATCAGTCAGGGGGCAGGCTAGTTAAGCACAGACTGCCCCTACAGACTGCTGAGACCCTGCCAGCTCCTAATGTACCCAACCAGGTCCCTCCCCCCTGAAATTAAGAGGCAAGACACCAGTTTACACTTTTTAGTGGGTAGAGGTCGGCCACAGCTTTTATTTTAAATTAGCATATCAAACCAGCCATAAGGACTTACTTATAGGTTACCCTTTGGCAACCCAAAAAAAACTAATTTCCCAATTACCTAACTAACTTCTAAGAGTGCAATCTTTATTGTTTTATCTCTGCACATTCGCCATATTGTCCTGATTGTGAAGATCAATGTTCAGGAAATTTTTGAGTATATGACAATATAGGGTGCCTGCAGACACACCCGTTTGTGTTTGATAGCAGGACAATGGCGTCTGAGTAAAATCTAAATGCTCCCCCTCAACATGTTTCACTACCGAAGTAGCATTGTCAAGAGGCAAATGGGCACCAGTTAAAAAACGCCTTATTGGGGGTTCTTATAACCTCCCGTCATTAGGTCACAGGAAATGGAACTAAGACATAGTCCAATGTGCTTCACGCATTTAATGATTGACAGGTGAACCAGCCCATCCAAAAGGGCATAAATGCTCACCTATCCAAATCAAGGACTCACCTATCCAATAATTAGGGATTCCCTTAACTGACAGATCCATCAATCAATCAGATCCACCGAGGCTCTTTGAGTGACAGCCTCAGTCACCCCGATCAGCTGATAATGACGGGCTGCGCAAAGTGCCGATGCGCGCACTGATAGAGCCGGCTGCCAATCGCCAGAAGAAGTGCACAAGCGCCGTCCTCTGACCGACACTCGCTCACTTCCGGCTGTGCACTAGACTATGCGCCCGGACTTAGTCTGAAATGAAAATGCGCAGACGAGATGCGCTAGAACTTGTATATTGGAGAAGAACTAATGGCCAAAGTGAATGTCTCTATATGCGCTTAAGTAGGTGAGTATAGAACAATCTAGATTATGAATATAGACATTATTCCAAACGAAGTCGGATCTCTTTTCATTCATTTGGATATATGTATATAATAGATATAAAGGACTTCTCCAATAAGTGTAATATATGTATATAATTCTCAGCCATAAAGCCCACAAATTCTCTCTCAAAATCCGTGCACCACCAACTTCGATATGCAGGTCACCCACCAGACTGACCACATCTTTGCCTTCTCTAAGCGCCATGGAGGAGTCCATGTACACATACACTGGGCTCCGACCCCCACCCAACAGGAATTATTTTTTAATATATATAGAAGCATGTTCTGCAGTCTGGACAGAAGTAATCCAGGCCAACATCTGAACAGCGCACCCCGCCACGCCTCATTAAAAGTCCTCCACCAACTGGCAAAGCCTCACCACCATGCCAGAACTGAACCACCAGGTGCACCCACGTCACAGCACTCACAACCCATGCCTCCGAACACATGGAATGAACTATAAACAAGAAAGGAGGAGCATGGAACAGAATGAAAGCCACCATCACACAACCTCCATGAGGACCTAGGCCAGCAGGGCCCCCAATGCCCCGTCAGAAGACCCTGACTCCCTGAAAACCCATATCATGTCCACCAGGAGAAATCTCTGCCCACTGGCCAAACCAGAGATATACGAGCGGCACAGCAACCACATCACAGGCCTGGACCTCCACAGAGGTAAGCACAGGACACAGCCACCCTCTCCAGACTTCAGTGCAAACTAGAGCAGACAGTGCACACACCTACAACTTGGAAATAAAACTCAGGCTACCAACAAGCTCAGGTCTAATAGATTATGTGTGGCAATGCCGATGCCCAGACCCCCACCTCAGGTGGCCCACACTAGCAGCCTCTGCAGCAGCCCCCTCAGAGAGGAAGTAGTCCTACAATCACAAGGCTCAAGATCCAATTCCACAAAGCAATGTCAAAAAACACTGAAAATGAAAATGCGTAAGCAGAAACAAATTACAGAAAATGCAGCAGCCAACTGGACTGGCAAGCCTCCCTGGGACAGAGTAACAAAAACCCAGGAACCGTGACCAATTTGTTTAGTCCAAGACCCACGGATACATAAGCAAACCAAACTATCACAAAAAATTATCGTCCAGGCACAGAACACCTGGCTCAAACTCTGAGGGTGGCAACATCACCCTGCCTGTGAAGCCCCGAAAAAGCTGAAACAAAAACCATGAGAACAAAACGGTTCCGCTATGGCAAAGGCAAACCCACAACGTGGCTGACACTAGGAGGCACAAAAGAGAAAAAAGCCACAGTCCGCACCTGCAGAACTGACCCAAACCCAACCTTCGAGGGCTCGATAAACCACCAAAAATCTCTGTCCCAACCGCCCGCCCAAAAGTGAAGAAATAAAAGATGACGCCTGCCCTGCATCACACAGCCAGAAAAATTTAATAAATAAATAATTAATGACTCCCCAGGGACAACAGATAGTCCAGTGTGACCTCTGGCCTATCGTCAAACCACCCCATCAAACCTGCCAATCACCCACCAACTCCAACCATGCAGTCCACACCATACCTGGAAACAACCGCGTGGCAGAGCCACCAAAGACCAGACCAAAGACATCAACCACCTCCACCATGTTGCAGAGGAAGCGCTAGCACTACCACCCCACCAGATCCGCCCTAAGAAAAATTCCACTGGAAACCTGCCAAAGGAATCAAGGCTAAGTGTCAGCCCACCGGTTGTCCACTGGGAACATGATGGGCCCCAAACTAGGTCGAGCTAAAGGCAATGGAGCTCCAGATGCCACAGCCAAAATCCCATGCCTTAGCACTTAAACGGTAGCCACAATGAGCAATACTTCGAGAAACACTAGGGGGGAGATTTATCAAAACCTGTCCAGAGGAAAAGTTGCCCAGTTACCCATAGCAACCAATCAGATCGCTTCTTTCATTTTTCAGAGGCCTTTTCAAAAATGAAAGAAGCGATCCGATTGGTTGCTATGGGCAACTGGGCACCTTTTCCTCTGGACAGGTTTTGATAAATATCCCCCGTAAATTCCTACACGGACTATTACCACCAAAAGTCCAGCCAAACATCAGAACACCGTTCGTAACCCAAAAGGCACCAGAACGGGATGGACCGGCTTCATCCATGTACAAAGCTTTCACAACTTGCTATCATGTACCCTAGGGATCAGTGGCAAATGCGGCCCTTGCAACTGCACAAAACCCGCACCAGACACGAAAAGCAACATTGAAAAGCCCTGTTGCACAGATGCAGTTAACCGAAAGCCTAGCCCAGAGACATCCTGAAGTAGAAATAAAGAAAGAAAGAAAAATAAAGAAAATTAGAACATCAAAGGGAAGATGGAAAAGCACTCCGTACCCGTGTCAACAAACACAACATTGTACATGGCTCTCCAGCCTAAAACAGGGACAAGAGGGCAACAAATTGCCCCATGGAGAAGCGAAAGGTGACCCACACCTCTGAATCACCATTTAAACACAAGTTCTAGCATTTGCCAAAAGGAAGCAAAAAAAAAAAAAAAAAGGGGGCCACCCAACTACTCTCATTCCAATCACGTTCGCAATAAAAATAAAGATCCAGTCAAAGTGTAGGAAAACAATCAACATGGCTATAAATTGCCTTTGAAATTCAAAATCGTACATGCATTTGTGGTGAGCCAAGGAGTGTGAAGGTGAGGTGTATGGGGCAGATGTTGTATCCAAGGGGCATGTGTTATTAACCCCTGAATGTTTGTGACACCAGGGCATGGTTTTCCCGGTAACCACCCAAACAGTAGCTCCGCTATCCCAAGGTTAGGCGGAGCGATAATAGTCCACGACCAGGTTAGGGTTAACGGTAGCTTTACTGAGGTAGACAGATGGTAACAGTCTTTACAGCTAGGCCACAATCCCAGAGAGGTGGCCAGTAACACAGAAGGACCTCACAGCTTGCTGGGACTTGTAGTGACTCTGACAGACTTGACAGCAGACAGACGACTTGACTTACTGGCATGTGGCTGTAGGTTAGACTTGAGGCCTCCAGATGTGCTGAATACTAGCTCTGAGACGTCTGGACTTTACTGTGCCTCAGTAGGAAGTGTGGTGGAAAAGAGAAATTGTAAAGGGGGCTGAGCCAGAAGCCCATAGGTCAAGCTGCAGGTCACCTGGTTAGCTGGTGTTCTCTGGGTAACAAACACATCATGTGACTAACTCAAAAGTCCTTAAAGGTCCTTTATACATAACAAACATAACACTATACATAATATATAGTACTATGGGGGAGACACTGCAGGAGGGCCCCTAGGACACAGAGGGACTCAACCTGAAAGTGCCTAAGTACTGTACAGGACTATATCCCATACTGGGACATCACAAACCCCATACTTAACAGAAGTTGCCCTCGACGAATAGTCCTGTCGGGCTTGAGAAGCAAAGCGGCCTTGGGGCAGAATGCAGTCCTGGGGCAATGTAACCCAACGTCCATTGCCAGGTTGATGTTTAACAAAAACTGATAATGCAATAGAGTCTTTGTATAAATGTCCATACATGCTCTAGTAAATTTTATGCATTCAACGGGGAATAACAACATACCTATGGTATAACATGACTTATGGACTATGACTATGCATATCACAATATTTGACTATGGCTATTCATACTATATCATTTGACTATGCATATTATGACATTTGACTATGCATAATACTTTGTACAAGACTAGACATTACACTGGTGTACTGGGTTGCCGAGGGATCTCTGCCCAATGCCTTGGCTACCTGGGTCCCTTGGGATTACACACTTCTCCCCAGAACACTACCGTAGTTATTTTTTATGCTAGACATTTTTGTAGATACCTTTCACTTTTATTATGTGTTTCTGTAAGTAACAGGAATACCTTCAGGCCAGGAAAGCTTCTTTAGAAAGAGGACACAAGAAATATCGCATTTGACATTTGAAACATGACATTTGTATGGACTGTGTGGTTGTGAGTGTTACAGTCCTAATGTACATAACTTTTATGTGTACATGACTTTTATGTGTACTGATGACTATGTGTACACGACTTTACTGTTTACTGTACATGATGCTGGTGAGGGGGGGGAAATGTTGCTTCTCTCGATTGGTTCTGGACAACCCCTCCAAGAAAACTACCAGACATCAGAAAATACGGTACACGATGGCTTTTTGGTGTACAACAAGTTATATACATTTTAGTTCACTACAGCAATTATAGTGCAAGACCGACCACATTTCCCTTGTGCATAACGGTGAGCAAAATATATTACCATGACATATTTACACAAATGTCCATGCATTGCTCAACAGTCCATATACGCTATAGAGTTCATTTGTTAAGAGCTCAGGTCAATCTCCTGTACCTAAGGAGTCTCTTGGCCGCACCAGGCACAACACTTACGAGATTGGTTACTGCAAAAACTTTCTTAACTAGTCCATCAGGCACTGTGCTTGAACGTTACTGTAGAGCCTGGAACAACAAAAGTCAATTAGTCATGACCAAGTCTGGTGAATTTTACTGTGCACAAGTTACTTTGGCAACTTTCTTTCCCAGGCTCGCCTGTCGGACTGGGCCCTAGGTTGGGACATAAATCTAGCATTGCGAGACTGGGCTCCCCGCATGGGGTCAACATGAGTGTTCCATGAAACATAAAACAGATGGGAGTCAGTGATACTCAGACTGACAGTGACTACCACTTGCACCGCAGCAGTTTGCACCACTTTGGGATGGACTGTGGGTGCCTGTTGGTCCGGCAAAACCTCCACAACTGCTGTACTTCTGTTGGTGCCCGATGATCAGGCCAAACCTCCTCGCTCCTAGGAGTAGGCCTGGGCACATCTGTAAGGGAGCCTTGGCGCAGATACTTGGGATTCATCGCAGGTGGATCCGGATACTCCTCTTGGACAACTGCTCCCTTGACACTTGGAGGTAGAAGACCTAAGGGATCTGAATACCAATCTTCAGAGGGGAAGTAGGAAAAAGGAATTTGTGTAGGGTTCCTAGGCCTGGTGACAGCTGCTGCCCATTCCCTTTGCAGGCTTTGTACAGGAATATACTCCACAATCTCCCCACTCTTGAGTGTATGCATAGCTGGGGGGAGATAGTCCCTCTGCACTGCCCTCCCCTTCACTAGGCACTCCAGGGGTGGTTCACCCTCCAGCGGGTACTCTAACTTCCGTATGTATAGGGCCTCAAGCTCCTAGGTGTCCTGCTGCTGTTTCTGTCGTATCCTGAACGGCAGCGGCTTAGGCCCGCATCTTTCTAATCTCTGGGCCCTCAGTTCCTCCATGATAGCAGCAACCTCAGCATCCCTTTTGGCCCTTTCGGACCTGGCCAGAGGAACTGAGGGAAGGAGCTTCCCTGGCAGGGGAATGAGATGTTCCCTCATATATTGGATTAGGTCTGGCTCGTTGCCAAATAGCCATCGAGGTAATGGTGGTGAGCGGGGACATTCTGGGAGCTGCTGGACCCGGGGCGCGGGTTCTGAACTGGAGGTAGATGGAGGAGTAGAGAACAGGGCGTCAGCCAGGGTACTCACTTCCGACTCCTCCGACTGTATCTCGGCCCAGGAACCCCAGCTCCGGTGATGGGGTTACAACCTCACCGGCGACGGCTCTGGCGTACCCTCAGCCAGGGTTGTGGCCCACTCTCCATCATCCTCTGCTAGCGGCACAGTCAGATGGACGTCTTCGGCACTGATGGAGGCAGGCAGAGACTTGTGCAGGCAATCCACTAACTCTTGGAACACCTGTGCCGCAGCCGCGACAATCAGACGGTCCTCCGGTTCCATCTTGGGACTCTCGGCACACGTGGCTTGCAGCAACTCCGCCATCTTCTCACTCTCAACCAGCGCTTCCAGTGAACTGAGGAGGTCGGGCTCCTCATCGCTTCTTATACTGGTCTCCGACAAGATGGCCACCAGCCAGAAGGATTTAATCAGTGGGGCCTGGGACCGGAAGCGACTCGGTGGTGCATCCTCTTCTTCCGCCCCCTGGAAACAAGGGGAGGACCTTTCAAGTTCCACCTCGGACTGGACACGGCAACATGATCTCCCCACCAAGGGGTGGGACGCTGGCTCTGGCGGGAACCTTTTGCGCGCTTCTCGACCATCAGGTTAACCGTTTCAGGTACGGCAGACATTTTGGGGCGTAACATGGCTTCAGTCCTGATTTTGCGCATCGTCAATTTAACTTTTGCAGACTTCCTCACAATAAACAACACAGTTTTCTTCACCTGCCCCTCTATTTTTTCAGCGCCACGGTAAAGACACATTTCAGCAACAAAGTCCCGTACACTTTTCTAGCGCAAAGTTTTTCGCATTTTCCTTGGGCACAATTCAGACTAAGACTAGGGGGGAGGACTTGCGGCTTTATAGCTAAGGCACACACCAGTATCCTGTTCATGATGCCAAAGTTTTGTGGTGAGCCACGGGCTTTGAAGGTGAGGTGTATGGGGCAGATGTTGTAGCGGTGTTATTAACCCCTAAATATTTCGTGATGCCAGGACGTGGTTTTCCCAGTTACCTCCCGAACGGTAGCACCACTATCCCAAGGTTAGGCACGGCAATAATAGTCCAAGACCAGGTTAGGGTTAACAGTAGCTTTGCTGAGGTAGACAGATGGTAACGGTCTTTACAGCTAGGCCAGGATCCCAGAGAGGTGGCCAGTAACACAGAAGGATCTCGCAGCTTGCTTGGACTTGTAGTGACTTTGACAAACTTTAGGACAGCCACGCTGACTATAATAGACTATAGACTTGACTGTAGACTTGACTTGACTTGACTGTAGGTAGTGACAGCAGACATAGACGACTCGACTTACATAGAAACATAGATAGAAACATAGAATGTGTCGGCAGATAAGAACCATTTGGCCCATCTAGTCTGCCCAACAATCTGAATCCTATCAATAGTCCCTGGCCCTATCTTATATGAAGGATAGCCTCATGCCTATCTCTGTCTTATATGAAGGATATCCTTATGCTTATCCCATGCATGTTTAAACTCCTTCACTTTATTTGCAGCGACCACTTCTGCAGAAAGGCTACTCCATGTATCCACTACTCTCTCAGTAAAGTAATACTTCCTGGTATTACTGCAGAAACCTTTGCCCCTCTAATTTAAAACTATGTCCTCTTATGGTAGTTTTTCTTCTTTTAAATATGCTCTCCTCCTTTACCGTGTTGATTCCCTTTATGTATGGGCATGTGGCATGTGGCTGTACGTTAGGCTTGAGGCCTCCAGATGTGCTGGTCACTGGCTCTGAGACATCCGATCTTTACTGTGCTTCAGTAGGAAGTGTGGTGGAAGGGAGAGATTGTAATGACTCCCCCTCTTATAAAGGGGAGCTGAGCCAGAAGCCCATAGGTTAAGCTGCTTGTGGTGAACCAGGAGAGTTGTGGTGTCTGGGGTGTTGCGGTGATGTAGGTGCAGGGTCTGGTGGTATTAACCCTTAGATGTTGTGACGCCAGGGTGTGGTTTCCTTAGTGTTAATGGTCCTACCGCCAACCGTCACAGAAAGGGCAGCAAAAATAACGGAGTGTCCACAGCAGACTTTATGAATAAACTGAAGAACTTTACTTGAAGATTTTATGCAACAGTCTCTATATATAACAGTCTCTTAAGAGGCAACCGGAATGTAGGTTTCTCAAAGGTTTTGCTGGGACTTTGAAGCAATGAGCTGATGCAGGCCACTGTGCTACTAATTATAATATTCTAGTTGGTAGTAGTCACACAGGGTTTGATAGATTGAGCTTGGTAACTCAGGGTTTAGTGGCTGCTGGTTCTTTCAGACTTTGGCCTAGATGAATTGAGATTTGTGCTGAGATATTTGCGCTTGCTTCCATGTACAGGTCCTAAGAGAGCAAATTTAGTGGCTACAGCCCTTTATATAATAAGGGGCTGGACTAAGCTCATTGGTCAGCAAACCTTTAAGTCCTGAACCCAGTGAACTCTGGGTATATCACATGACCCTGGAAGGTCCATGAACAATAGTACAACCATAACTATAGTCACATGACCTGTTAAGGTCCTATACATTTATAATACCTATGTATATACATTAAATATTACACAATTTATATGAGGCGACCAGGGGTAAGCCCTGCAGGAGAGCCCTATGGGAATGAAGGGACTCTGGCTGAGGGGACTTTAGACAGGGACAAGGCCAGGTCCTGTACCGGGACACCACAAACCCCCTTACTTGAGAAAAGTCGTCCTAGACGTAGGTCCCCTAAGGTAGAGGGATGGAATGGTCATAGGGCTGGATGCAGTCCTGAGCATTAATGCAAATGTCCATATGCAGGCTGAGATGAATACAAATATAAAGTGTCTGTATGTTTGAGTAGTGTCCGTACATGCTCCAACAATTATATATATAAACAGAACTGTTGGGGATTAGATCAAGATCAGGATGGCATTCCAACAGGATGAACAGGATTTGCTTGGGTTTGGTTCACAAACAGGATGAGCAAAATATGATAGGTTCATCATATCCTATCTGTATACCCTTTTGGTATTGCTACTTACTTTAGTTCATTATGCATCTATTGACTATGCATTAAATGAATGACATATGACATTTGACTGAACATTTGGTTAATTATGTTTTTCCTTCTCTCTGACTGACAAATAATACTGATACTGGACTGTATGTATGTATGATGACTGTGGTGCTTCTACATACTACAATAAATTTTCCTTTCATTCTTTTTTCTTTTGACATACTTTAACTATTATACTACACAATTATTATACCATATTTGTTGTTTTTCATGTTATACACTGGTTGCTGATTGGGTTGCCTGAGGCTTTCTGCCCAATGCCTTAGCTGCTAGGGTCTATCGGTACTACACACTTACCCCTAGAACTCTGGATTTAGATAACAATTTCACATACTGTTACCTTACTGTACACGTGTATTTCTTTTTTTTTTTAGTTAGCTACAGGAATACCTTCTGGCCAGGAAGAGCATCCTGAACACAGAAAGACAAAAGAACATATTAGTGCATGACAATAGTGCATAACAGTGGTATGGACTGAGATACAGCATGTTACAGTCCCTAAGACTTAATTTCTGTTTGTCTGAGAGATATATTTTCTGAGTTATGTGTACTGGAGTTTATGAAGGTACACTAATGAAGTTTATGTGCTATGTGTACACTATGTTTATGAATGTTGTCAGTCTTGATATCTAATTGGTATATTTCCTTGTTAGGCGCTAGTGAAGGGTGACATTTATTGTTACTCCCAGAGGAGCTGGGAGGGCACCTTTCTGTCAACACTATAACACCTGAAAGAGATATGTACTTTGGGTACAGGAATTTTATACTTCTGTACAATAACCACTTACATTTGTTTGACATTTTATTTAATGGAACACATGGGCTACATGATAGCAGCACAACACTAAATATATTCAAGTAACATTTACTTGCTGTAGGGTGCAACATTTTATGCACAAAAATATATTACTAGGAGGATATTTACAATAAACAGACACGCAAGGATCAACAGTCCACCTACGTTACGAGTCCAAAAAACAAAACATCACGGCTGTTGCTGGAGCCGGGCACAAACTTACAAGGATCTCCTCAGGCAAGGAGTCTCTCGGCCTGGGGCCGGGCACAAGCTTAGGAAAGCGGTTACATTACTGAACAGGTGAACTTCTTGGCATAGTCCTGCCAGGCACTTCTTCTTGAACCGGTTACCAAACGAAGAAATCTGTAGAAAATAAAGGTACTGGAGTACCAACAGTTAATGGCAAGCAGAGAAGAAGAAATGACTTAGACAGGGAATGTTCTTGATTCCCAACCTCGACTATCAGCGTGTTTCCGGCTCTGTGACATGTAGCGGGGAGCACGAGGTTTGGATTCTCTCATGGGGTTTATAGCAATGTCCTATGAGACATTGGTGAGTCGAGACTGTGACACTGAAGGGTTAACGCTCACCACAAAATTGATAGCAGCCCCTGAGGCCACTGGTACTACCTTTGGTGCCAGTTGGTCCGGCCTCACCTCCTTGGGTGGAGTAGGCCGCGGCACTTCAGTCAGTGCCTGCTGATTAGGCCACGCTTACGGGCATGGAGTAGGCCTAGGCACATCTGTTTTTTGCCCGTTGCTTAGGCCACACCTCCTCAGGGCGAGTAGGCCTGGGGACATATGTTGGTGCCCGCTGTTTAGGCCTCCCCTCCTCAGGGGGAGTAGGCCTGGGCACATCTTCCCTTAGAGCTGCTGTAGAAGAAAAGGACCTCGGCATATAATTGGGATCCATGACGGATGCTCTGTACTCTTCCTCTTCACTGGCTGTTTTAGGCAGCCTCATCGGCCTGATTCCGTGGGGATCTGTGCCCCAGTCGTCCGAGGGGAAGTACGTGAAGGGAATTTGTGTTGGATCTTTAGGTCTTGTCACTGCTGCAGCCCATTCACCCCGCAGACTCTGAATTGGGGTGTATTTGACAATCTCCCCTCGCTCCAGGGAGTGGTAACTTTTGGGCAGGTAGTCCCGCTGAACAGCCCTTTTGTTGACCAATATGGTCCCTCTGTGTGGGCAGTCCAGCAGGGTCCCGAAGCCTCTGGCTTTGTCAAGTGTGGCTCCAAGGGTGGCTCACCCTCTCGTGGGTAGTGCAGCATTCTGATGTATAGGGCTTTTAGCTTTTTAGTGTCCTTCTGCTGTTCCACGTGGACATCATACAGGAGGGGTTTCGGCCAATATCTCTCCCTGTGCTCGGCCTTTAGCTTCTCAATTAGGCTGTTAATTTCGGCCTCCCTGCGGGCCCTCTCTGCCTCAGCTGTGGGGACCGGTGGGTGAGTCTTCACCGGCAGGGGAAGGACGTGGTCCCACATGTACCGTATTAATGCCAGCTCATCGCCGAACACCCATTCCACCTCGCTGCCATCTCGAGACTGAAGAGGTCTGGCTGCGTGGCTTATTTTATAGGAGGCTTCAACAAAATGCCCGCCAGCCGGAAGGACGTCATCGGTGCACCTCTGACTTCCTGTCCCCCAGCAAACACAAGCAGAAGATTACAGTTCCACTTTGGCATTGAAACGGGTACTTGGTGGCCACGCCCAGGGGCGAGTCACAGACCAACACAGGACTTTTTCACGCGCTTTTCTGGTAAGTCCTTAACCCTTTCAGGTACTTGTTGCAGCGGAGAGCGCAGCATGGCTTCGCTGCGAATTTTGCACATGGCCACAGAAAGACAATCTTCACCTCCCCCTTACTTTTTCTTGCGCCGCTGCTAAGCACAATCTCAATAGTAAAGTCCCATAAACTTCTGGGCGCAATTGTATTCGCTACATGTGATAATTCCGGACAGTTCACAAAGCACATCTCTGAATAGGAACCAGGAGAGTTGTGGTGTCTGGGGTGTTGCGGTGATGTAGGTGCAGGGTCTGGTGTTATTAACCTTTAGATGTTGTGACGCCAGGGTGAGGTTTCCTTAGTGTTAATGGTCCTACCGCCAACCGTCCCAGAAACAGCAGCAAAAATAACGGGTAGTCCACAGCAGACTTTATGAATAAACTGAAGAACTTTACTTGAAGATTTGATGCAACAGTCTCTATACATAACAGTCTCTTAAGAGGCAACTGGAATGCAGGATCCTCACAGGTTTTGCTGGGACTTTGAAGCAATGAGCTGATGCAGGCCGCTGTGCTACTAATTATAATATTCTAGCTGGTAGTAGTCACACAGGGTTTGATAGATTGAGCTTGGTAACTCAGGGTTTAGTGGCTGCAGGTTCTTTCAGGCTTTGGCCTAGATGAATTGAGATTTGTGCTGAGATATTTGTGCTTGCTTCCATGTACAGGTCCTAAGAGAGCAAATTTAGTGGCTACAGCCCTTTATATAATAAGGAACTAGACTAAGCTCATTGGTCAGCAAACCTTTAAGTCCTGAACCCAGTGAACTCTGGGTATATCACATGACCCTGGAAGGTCCTTGAACAATAGTACAACCATAATTATAGTCACATGACCTGCTAAGGTCCTATACATTTATAATACCTATGTATATACATTAAATAGTACACAATTTATATGAGGTGACCAGGGGTAAGCCCTGCAGGAGAGCCCTATGGGAATGAAGGGACTCTGGCTGAGGGGACTCTAGACAGGGACAGGACCAGGTCCTGTACCGGGACACCACACTGCAGGTCACCTGGTTAGCTGGTGCTCTCTGGGTAACAAACACATCATGTGAACACATTATCATGTGACTAACTCAAAGGTCCTTTAAGGTCCTCAATACATAACACACATAAAACTATACATAATATATATTACTATGGGGGAGACACTGCAGAAGGGCCCCTAGGACACAGAGGGACTCAACAGGGCCTAAGTACTGTACGGGACTATATCCCGCACTGGGACATCACACATTTATTTATTATATATACAATGAATATTTCAATTTCTGTGAATGCCAAAGAATGTAACACCCCACATGGTGGCCCCTATAGACCATTTGCTACATATATCAGAGACACTATCCCTATAGAAATAAAACATCTTCAGAAAGTGACAAATGTAGATACTGATAGCGGCCTATATGGGCATGTGACCATAATTCCCGTGGTCCAATAACACAGTTCTACAAATGACATGTCCCTCTTAACTTATTTTTTATTTTTTTCTAAATACTATCAGTGCAAGAGACAATTCATCGTTAATAGTTACCTTCTTTTTTTTAACATCTCCAGTAAATTTACAGTATATAGTCCGTTTGTTGCATTCTACACAAAGATATGATAAATAAACAATACATATACATCTTGAAACACACCTCCGGAGATACACACATACACCTGACTCAAAAGACATGCATCCCTGTCATAGTGAAAGAGAGGGGAAAGGGGGGAGACCAGCGCCAGCAAATCTAATTGATCTGCCAAAGCCCAAATAGCGAGTCTGCAGTCAGCACAGCAGGTGCTACATGGGTCAGAAAGGCAGCAGGCCCGGGGGTAGTCACCACCACAGGGGAGTCAGGGAACAGGAGAGGAGACTCTGCAGGGGCAGGACAGGCAGCAGCCAGGAGCTGTAAGAGGAAAGCAGGGGGCTGCAACGCTGGGACAGGGGGCTGGGAGGGCAGAGGAGAGGAAAGGGTGCTGAGCTCCCCATGAGAGGAAAAACCAACAGAAAAGGGGGGGTGGTAGGAGAAAAACATGGGAGAGGGGGCCTAACTTAAGGGGAACCCTCACTCCCGGCTCATCAGTCAGGGGGCAGGCTAGTTACACACAGCCTGCCCCTTCAAGAGGATTACAGAGCACAGCAGGAAGCCTGAACCTGGCCAGTAGGGCAGCGTATACAGGGCAGGGTTTACAGATAATAGTATGCAGGGGAGCGTATATAGGGTATGACATACAGGGCAGGGTATACAGGGCAAGGTTTAAAGGGCAGCAGGGGCGTATCTATAGGGGGTGCAGAGGTAGCAATCGCACCAGCGCCCTGGTGACTCAGAGGGCCCCAAAGCAGATCTGCCCTATAAGAGATCAGTATTACAATTGGCACATGGGGCCTTGTTGCAGATTTTGCATCGGGGGCCCAGAAGCTACAAGTTACGCCTTTGAAGGGAAGGATATATGGACAGGGTATACAGGGCAGGATATATGGACAGGGTATACAGGGGAGGATATATGGACAGGGTATACAGGGCAGGATATATGGGCAGGGTATACGGGGTAGGATATATGGACAGGGTATACAGGGCAGGATATATGGACAGGGTATAGAGGGTAGGATATATGGACAGGATGTACAGGGTAGGATATATGGACAGGGTATACAGGGCAGGATATATGGACAGGGTATACAGGGCAGGATATATGGACAGGGTATACAGGGCAGGGTATACAGACAGGTTATACAGGGCAGGATATATGGACAGGTTATACAGGACAGGATATATGAACAGGTTATACAGGGCAGGATATATGGACAGGGTATACAGGGCAGGATATATGGACAGGGTATACAGGGCAGGATATATGGACAGGGTATGCAGGGCAGGATATACAGACAGGTTATACAGGGCAGGATATATGGACAGGTTATACAGGACAGGATATATGAACAGGTTATACAGGGCAGGATATATGGACAGGGTATACAGGGCAGGATATATGGACAGGGTATACAGGGCAGGATATATGGACAGGGTATACAGGGCAGGATATATGGACAGGGTATGCAGGGCAGGATATACAGACAGGTTATACAGGACAGGATATATGAACAGGTTATACAGGGCAGGATATATGGACAGGGTATATAGGGTAGGATATATGGACAGGGTATACAGGGTAGGATATATGGACAAGGTTTACAGGGTAGGATATGTGGTAGTCTTGGGGGTGTAGGGTAGTTGGGATGTTGTAGTAGATAAGGGGTTAATGTTAACCCTATAGTTCGTGACACCAGGCTGAGGGCTAGTATGCTAAGGTAATTCTCCGTCCTATCGCCGCCCTTCCCAGAAAAGACAGGTGCATGTAATAAAATGACTGAAGGTCCACAAGGTGCTTGAATTTACTTAAGTGCTTGCGATACACCCAGTGAACAATGACAGTCTCAGGAATACAGTCTTTACATAGCTCAATGACAATTGTTGCGGACCTTGAAATAGACTAAAGTCCCTGAATTTAGGGTAATTATTGCAGATCCGTCCGAATTTAGGGGATATATAAGGTCCGGTGATCTGCAGAGTGCGTGGGGATTGATACACTCAGAATTTTGAAGTTATTGGCCGTCGCCGCAAGGTTCAGGCCTAGACTCAATGATCTCAGCACCGCAGATGCTTCTTGCTTGCTTGCACAGGAACAAGAGAGCGAGAACATGGCCGCCGCTCCCTTATATGGGCAAGGGGCGGGGCTAATCTGATTGGTCCGAACACCCGTCACTCACCGTCACACAGTGCGATGGGATTGACTACGTCACAAGGACCTCCAAAGGTCCTCAAGCAGAAATACCATAGAGTTCACCTAACCACGTGACCCGCAGGTCCTGCTACGCTATGGACAGGTAATTAAGTATTTATTTACATTTATAAAATCTTACACATACAAATCCTAAATGGCTACATGATAAGCACTATAGGGATGAGAGGTGACATGGGGTGGTTAAGACAATAGGGACCCCGACGTCCTAGGGACTCTGGCTATGGGGACCCACAATAAAAAGTACCGGATAGGATACGGTACCGGGACACCCCAAACCCCCTTACTTAAGATAAGTCGACCTCGACATCTGTCCCCTAAGACAGAGGGACTAGGACAAGGACAGGATGGTCTATAAATTTACTATACATCCTAAGTAAACATTGCACACATTTACATTCTTTTGATACTCTTACTAGTATCTGGACTATTAATTAATACAGGTCCTAGTATTAAACGTGTACGATCACCCCTTGCCTTTATGGCATACAATCGGGGGCACACTATTTCCTGCATGGACACAGGAGAACTCATAATACCATGTACACAAAAAGAGAATCGAGTTCAAACAATTCCTTAATTAAAAACATGATTTTATTAGTACAAATTTTATAAAACATAGTGTGAACAGACGCCAAAAATTGAAATTGGGATCAGGTAAGGTTCCAGTACAAAAAAGAGGGCTACTGCAAGCTGCTATGGGCTACCAAATGTTATAATGTAACAATCAATTAATATAGTGTCTCAGTCTCTAAGAGAAATGCGCTGCATCTTTGATTATTGCTACTAAAGTGCTATATATACGGTATTCAAAGTATACACTAACCACAATTGTGGGTATGAAAAAGTTATAAATTAGTGTAAGTGAATAAAAGTAAATTTCAACTTACATGTGCATATATATACAAAAATATAGTATTGAGCAGTAATAGTGTGATAATGTAATAATAGCGCAGGCGCTTATCTATGGATCCATGCAGACTGCAAAGAGACAAAAAGACTAGTAAGGTAAAGTGCATGTAGTAAGCTTACCCATGTAAGATTGCAGAGCCCAGACCCCTACGATCGTTTCGGTTTCCCTTTGTCAAGAGGTACTACCAAGGAATTAAGGAATTGTTTGAACTCGATTCTCTTTTTGTGTACATAGTATCTGGACTAGACAATTAGAATCTATCTAGGCATTGGTGCTATCTAGACAAGAATGCTATCAGGACATTTTAAGAAGCTATCTATCAATTAGTTTCTAGCTTCCTAGACAACTTTATTAAACTTATTACACATTCCAAAGCTTACTAGACAATTAGGCAGCTATCTGAAATGTAGTTGCTAGCTCCTAAGACATCCTATTAGCTCTCTATACATTCTATGAGGCTAAACTGAACATTAGTATAACTCTCTTTACATGAGACTATCTAGACATTACTACAGCTCTATATACCTTTAGTTTCAAGCTGACTTAGACACTTTTATTATCTCACACATTTTATTTCTCTGCCAACAATACGTTACCTGTAAGTACACATAAGGTTATACTGGTTAGCCGGAAGCTAGGTCACAGTAAGGGTGGCTGCTAGGGTCTATCGGCTACACGCTACTTATCCCTAGAACACTTTCAAAAACAACCTAACTAGGTTATTCTTAGAATTACGTGTTTAATTCTGTATTAGCAAGAGCACCTACTGGTCAGGCAGAGCATCTCACACACGCAAAGAAGGAGAAGAAGAAGTGTACCTAACAGTGGCAGGAAGCCAGGGTGTCACCTGTTGAGTTACCTACCTTTAGCATTTTATACATTTGTATGTACAAGAATTATACATATTTTTAGCGTTGAGTGTACACGTGCAGTACGTTGATATTTTCTGTGTACAACTCTAACTTACTTTTTGTGTACATAGACATTAGACTATTTTCCTATGTACAACCTCTACTTACTACTTATGTACACAGACATGAGGATATCTTCCCGTGTACAGAACCATATACATATTTACTATACGTTTATCAACACTCTAACATGTTTCAGGTGCATTCACCCGATAAGTGCAACATTTAGCATAAGATTTATTATGAAGCTGCTGGTATATACATAAAGCAGACGTGTAAGGATCAGCAGTCCACCTACACTAAGAGTCCAAAGGAAAATATACAAATGGGCGTGTAAGGATCAGCAGTCCACCTACACTAGGAGTTAATGGAAGGGAAAGGTAAACACGGCCTTACCAGAAATCAGCCGGGTACAGTCCTTAATGAATCTCCTACAGGCTAGGAGTCTCTTGACTTAATAGTCAGGCACAAGCTTAGTGGTTACGTTGCTGAACTTTGAACTGGAACAACTTAGCACAGTCCTGCTAGGCACTATTCTTGAACTTGGTTGCTGTAAGACAAACTGGTTAGACAGAAAAACAATAAGACATTACTTTAGAGTCTCATTAGAAGATGTTCTTCTTTACTCTTGTAGTGCCTCTCTTGGTTCCCCTATATCTGCCAACATCAGGGGCAGGATTAGAATTAACATAGCTTTGCCACACCACATTGGTGAGGATGGAGTTGTGGATGGCAGCTTGACAAGGGGTTATAGGCTTACTAGCCGGGATCAAAGTGGGGCAATAGGGCTTGAGTACCATCTCCAAACCAGGATGGACCCATGTCTCTTTTGTTGGTACCCTGGAAGCAGGCAAACTCTCCATGTCAGAAGAGGGCCTTGGTACATACGTTGGTACCTGTGCAGGAGGCAAACTCTCATTGCTCCGAGAGGGCCTAGGTACGGTCTTTGGTGCCCACAATTTGGGCTTGCTTTCTTGAACTTGAGCAGGACTTGACTCTCGACGATCTGTAGAGAATGAAGAACTTGGTTCTTTGCTGTACATAGAAGATGATGAACTTGACTCTTTGCTGTACATAGAAGATGATGAATTTGACTCTTTAGGCTTCTCCTCCTTGGGTACGCTGGTGGAGGCTTTAGGAGCAGACCTTGTCGGCCTCAAGTTGAAGGGATCGGACTCCCAATCAGTTGACGGGAAATATTTGAAAGGAAGCTGTGTTGGGGCTGTTGGTCTGGTGACCGCTGCAGACCATTCTCCACGGAGGCTCTGGACGGGGGTGTACTCCACAATTTCACCCACCTCCAAGGTGTAGAACTTCTTATGGAGATATGGCCTTTGCACTGCTCGCCGGTTTACAAGGATGGTCTGCCCAGTGTGGCAGTCAAGGAGTGTCCCATAACCTCAGACCTTGTCGAACTTGGCCACAGTTGCTCTTCTTCTTTCTAATGGCTCCTCCCCCTCTTGGGGGTGATCCCATTTACAGATGTACAATGCCTCCATTTCTTTGGTATTTTCTTGATACCGCACTCTTTCTTCATAAGGAAAATGCACGTGCTTGGGAGCATAGAGTTCTTTGCATTGGGCCTTTAGCTTTTCCATCAATTCGGCCAGCTCGGCTTCTTGACGGGCCCTTTCCCTTTCTGCAGTTGGGATTGGTGGGAGTGGCTTCCCAGGTAAAGGTCATCTCCAAACACCCATTGCGGCAATTTTGGTGAGCACGGTCGTGCACTTGGCAAGCTTGATCGAGGAATGACCTCAGGGCTGGAGGAGGAAGAATAGGCCGCCTCTGGCGGGATACTCACAGCAGACTCCTCCAACGGGATCTCGGCCCACGAGCCCCAGGTTCTGTGGTGAGGGGACAATCTCACCGGTGACGCACCTCCAGGTGTCCCTGCGCTGTCCGCTGGAGGTGTCTCTGGCCAATCGTCATCATCATCAAACAGTGGGGGAAGATTGCAGGCCCCCTCTTCGTCTAATGACAACCTCTGCAGACGGTCAGCAAGCTCTTGAAAAAGTTGGGCTGCTACTGCCACAACTTTCCGTGTTTCCGGCCCCATTTTGCCAACTTCACCACGTGGAACGCTGCTCTCCGCCATGTCTGTACTCTCCGGCTCTCCGTGCAGACTGAAGAGGTTGCTCTGCGTGGTGTCTTTTATAGTGGGCTTCTTCAAAATGGCGCTGGGCAGGAAGGACACTGTCGGTGTATCCCCGACTTCTGGTCCCTCCAGAAATTACTCCTGTATCTCTGAGTTCCCTTTTGGCTGCGACACAGCAACTTGGTGGCCATGCCCAGGGGACCTTGAAATAGACTAAAGTCTCTGAATTTAGGGTAATTATTGCAGATCTGTCCGGATTTAGGGGATATATAAGGTCCAGTGATCTTGCAGAGTGCGTGGGGATTGATACACTCAGAATTTAGAAGTTATCGGCCGTCGCCGCAAGGTTCAGGCCTAGACTCAGACTAAGGGGGACCCACAATAAAAGGTACCTGATAGGATACGGTACCGGGACACCACAGATATATGTACAGGGTAAACAGGGCAGGTTATATGTATAGGGTATACAGGGTAGTATATATGGACAGGGTATACAGGGCAGGATATATGGACAGGGTATACAGGGCAGTATATATGGACAGGGTATACAGGGCAGGATATATGGACAGGGTATACAGGGTTGGATATATGGACAGGGTATACAGGGCAGGATATATGGACAGGGTATACAGGGCAGGGTATACAGGGCAGGATATATGGAGAGGGTATACAGGGCAGGATATATGGACAGGGTATACAGGGCAGGGTATACAGTGCAGGATATATGGAGAGGGTATACAGGGCAGGATATATGGACAGGGTATACAGGGTTGGATATATGGACAGGGTATACAGGGCATGATATATGGAGAGGGTATACAGGGCAGGATATATGGACAGGGTATACAGGGCAGGATATATGGAGAGGGTATACAGGGCAGTATATTTGGACAGGGTATACAGGGTTGGATATATGGACAGGGTATACAGGGCAGGATATATGGAGAGGGTATACAGGGTTGGATATATGGACAGGGTATACAGGGCAGGATATATGGACAGGATATACAGGGTTGGATATATGGACAGGGTAAACAGGGCAGGTTATATGTACAGGGTATACAGGGCAGTATATATGGACAGGGTATACAGGGCAGGATATATGGAGAGGGTATACAGGGTTGGATATATGGACAGGGTATACAGGGCAGGATATATGGAGAGGGTATACAGGGCAGTATATACAGGGTGAGGCTGGCGGCTTCTGTTCATGTAACATTATGTCGTGTTCCCAGCAGCTCTGAGTATACACAGTGTCAGTCATCACATTCCTAATGTTCTCCATAACAGATGATTTATGATGGTCCCGGCCGATGTAGTGATAATAAGAAAGAAAATATCCTGCAAGTGCTCGATAAATATACGGAGCAGCGCCCGCTCTGTGCCGCCCAAGGCTCTGGTGCCATAGCGATTATTTACTCTGGAAGATCAGGGAAGCGCCGACCGCCAGGACTGTCATCCAAGATATGTGTGGAATCTACTTGCAGCGCGAACGTTAATGGGCGAAACGTGTGAAGTAATTAAAGGGTCCTCATTGTATTATATGGGGTGACGGCTCATAGACCCCCATGGTCACATAGGGATGGACTGGGCTGACCAGTCTAGGCCAGTGGTCTCCAAACTGTGGACCTCCAGATGTTGGAAAAACTACAAAAACTACAACTTCAAGCCGTCGACTGTCTGGGCATGCTGGGAGCTGTGGTTTTTCAACATCTGGAGGTCGGCAGATTGAAGGCAATTGGTATAAGCCATTAATAAACAAGTCCCAGAAAATCCTAATCTCTGTCCTGCAGGGATCCTCAGTCCCTTTCTTTAGAGATCTAATACATATCACATAAATACTTAGTTTTGTTCAACCTAAGATTATCTGTACATTTTTCAACTATCTATCTACCTCATATTTATCTATCTATCTATTTTATATCTATCTATCTCATATCTATCTATCTCATATCTATCTATCTCATATCTATCTATCTACCTCATATTTATCTATCTATCTCATATCTATCTATCTCATATCCATCTATCTCATATCTATCTATCTATCTATCTATCTATCTCATATCTATCTATCTCATATCTATCTATCTCATATCTATCTATTTCATATCTATCTAACTCATATCTATCTATCTATCTCATATCTATCTATCTATCTATCTCATATCTATCTATCTATCTATCTATCTATCTATCTATCTATCTCATATCTATCTATCTCATATCTATCTATCTATCTATCTCATATCTATCTATCTGTGATGTCCCAGTACGTGATATAGTCCCGTACAGTACTTAGTCCCTGTCAGGTTGAGTCCCTCTGTGTCCTAGGGGCCCTCCTGCAGTGTCTCCCCCATAGTAATATATATTATGTATAGTGTTATGTATTAAGGACCTTTAAGGACCTTTGAATTAGTCACATGATAATGTGTTCACATGATGTGTTTGTTACCCAGAGAGCACCAGCTAACCAGGTGACCTGCAGCTTGACCTATGGGCTTTTGGTTCTGCCCCCCTTTATAAGAGGGTAAGAGGGGGAGCCATTACAATCTCTTTTCTGCTGAGATACAGTAAAGTCCAGAAGTCTCAGGGCCAGTGTCCAGCACATCTGGGGGCCTCAAGCCTAAATTACAGCCACAGATCTGTAAGTCAAGTCTTCTATGTCTGCTGTCACTACCTATAGTCAAGTCTATTATAGTCAGCGTGGCTGTCCTAAGGTCTGTCAGTCACTACAAGTCCCAGCAAGCTGTGATATCCTTCTGTGTTACTGGCCACCTCTCTGGTATCCTGACCTAGCTGTAAAGACTGTTACCATCTGTCTACCTCAGTAAAGCTGCCATTAACCCTAACCTGGTCTTGGACTACTATTACCCTGCCTAACCTTGGGATAGCGGTGCTACCGTACGGAAAAACCACGCCCTGGCGTTACAAACATTTAAGGGTTAATAACACCTGCCCCATACACCTCACCTTCACACCCCGTGGCTCACCACATATCTATCTATCTCATATCTATCTATCTATCTATCTGATATCTATCTATCTCATATCTATCTCATATCTATCTATCTATCTATCTCATATCTATCTATCTATCTATCTATCTGATATCTATCTATCTCATATCTATCTCATATCTATCTATCTATCTCATATCTATCTATCTCATATCTATCTATCTATCTCAGATCTATCTATCTGATATCTATCTATCTCATATCTATCTCATATCTATCTATCTCATATCTATCTATATATCTATCTCATATCTATCTATCTATCTCAGATCTATCTATCTGATATCTATCTATCTCATATCTATCTCATATCTATCTATCTCATATCTATCTATCTATCTCATATCTATCTATCGATCTCAGATCTATTTATCTGATATCTATCTATCTATCTATCTCATATCTATCTATCTATCTATCTCATATCTATCTATCTTATATCTATCTATCTCATATCTATCTATCTCATATCTATCTCATATCTATCTATCTCATATCTATCTATCTCATATCTATCTATCTCATATATATCTATCTATCTCATATCTATCTGTCTAGCTATTTATCTTGTATATTTATGTCTATTTCATGTTAGCTGTTCCACCCCATTATATCGCTCAGTATGATTCTTTATTGTACCTTATGGCATTGTGGACCCTTCACCCTAGTTTTGTAGGCCCAGACAGCCCTTCTGTTCCATAGAGATTAGGTGCGGTAATAGTATTCTGCTCTTGGTCCCTGTGGTTGAACCCACCCTTACCAATTGGGGCAGGTTCTTACCTATTTTTGGTACCTGTCTTTTCCCTCACCCCATGTATCCCATACAATGAACGGGTCTATCCCGTCCACTACTCTCATCATCCATAGTCAGGCCATAAAGACATCCCCCACAACATCATTACACGTCTGAGCCTCTGCGGGGGCATCAGGCAGAAGACAAATACCATTTTCCTGCCTACGACAAGTAATGACCCTCATAGAGAAGCTGCCGAAAGTAAAATTCATTTAGACCTTATTGATTTTTATGAGATTTTCTCTCCTTAGACTGAGGAGAAATAACCAGAGACTCCCTGACACCGATCAGTGATGCTGCACTGAGGCTGAATACTGATCAGGTGGATAACCCACACCCCAGGTCACTGCCTAAAATATCTACCATAGATAAGGGGGTAAGACACCTCAACAAGTCCCTGCCCCAAATATCTACCATCGATAAGGGGGTAAGACACCTCAACAAGTCACTGCCCCAAATATCTACCATAGATAAGGGGGTAAGACACCTCAACAAGTCCCTGCCCCAAATATCTACCATAGATAAGGGGGGGGGGGAAACACCTCAACAAGTCACTGCCCCAAATATCTACCATAGATAAGGGGGGTAAGACACCTCAACAAGTCACTGCCCCAAATATCTACCATAGATAAGGGGGGGGGGAAACACCTCAACAAGTCACTGCCCCAAATATCTACCATAGATAAGGGGGGGGGGGGAAACACCTCAACAAGTCACTGCCCCAAATATCTACCATAGATAAGGGGGGGGAGACACCTCAACAAGTCACTGCCCCAAATATCTACCATAGATAAGGGGGGTGAGACACCTCAACAAGTCACTGCCCCAAATATCTACCATAGATAAGGGAGGGGGGAAACACCTCAACAAGTCACTGCCCCAAATATCTACCATAGATAAGGGGGGGGGAAACACCTCAACAAGTCACTTCCCCAAATATCTACCATAGATAAGGGGGGGGAAACACCTCAACAAGTCACTTCCCCAAATATCTACCATAGATAAGGGGGGAAGACACCTCAACAAATCACTGCCCCAAATATCTACCATAGATAAGGGAGGGGGGAAACACCTCAACAAGTCAAAACCTCAAATATCTACCATAGATAAGGGGGGGGAGACGCCTCAACAAGTCACTGCCCCAAATATCTACCATAGATAAGGGGGGGGAGACAAATCACCAAGTCACTGCCTCAAATATCTACCATAGATAAGGGGGGGGGGAGACACCTCAACAAGTCACTGCCTCAAATATCTACCATAGATAAGGGGGGGGAGACACCTCAACAAGTCACTGCCTCAAATATCTACCATGGATAAGGGGGGCAACAGACACCTCAACAAGTCACCTCCCCAAATATCTACCATAGATAAGGGGGGGAGACGCCTCAACAAGTCACTGCCCCAAATATCTACCATAGATAAGGGGGGGGGAGACAAATCACCAAGTCACTGCCTCAAATATCTACCATAGATAAGGGGGGGGGGGAGACACCTCAACAAGTCACTGCCTCAAATATCTACCATAGATAAGGGGGGGGGGAGACACCTCAACAAGTCACTGCCTCAAATATCTACCATGGATAAGGGGGGCAACAGACACCTCAACAAGTCACCTCCCCAAATATCTACCATAGATAAGGGGGGGGAGACACCTCAACAACTCACTGCCCCAAATATCTACCATGGATAAGGGGGGCAACAGACACCTCAACAAGTCACCTCCCCAAATATCTACCATAGATAAGGGAGGGGGGAGACACCTCAACAAGTCACTGCCTCAAATATCTACCATAGATAAGGGGGGGGAAACACCTCAACAAGTCACTGCCCCAAATATCTACCATAGATAAGGGGGGAAGACACCTCAACAAATCACTGCCCCAAATATCTACCATAGATAAGGGAGGGGGGGAAACACCTCAACAAGTCACTGCCTCAAATATCTACCATAGATAAGGGGGGGGGAAACACCTCAACAAGTCACTGCCCCAAATATCTACCATAGATAAGGGGGGAAGACACCTCAACAAATCACTGCCCCAAATATCTACCATAGATAAGGGAGGGGGGAGACACCTCAACAAGTCACTGCCTCAAATATCTACCATAGATAAGGGGGGGGAAACACCTCAACAAGTCACTGCCCCAAATATCTACCATAGATAAGGGGGGAAGACACCTCAACAAATCACTGCCCCAAATATCTACCATAGATAAGGGAGGGGGGAAACACCTCAACAAGTCAAAACCTCAAATATCTACCATAGATAAGGGGGGGGGAGACACCTCAACAAGTCACTGCCTCAAATATCTACCATGGATAAGGGGGGCAACAGACACCTCAACAAGTCACCTCCCCAAATATCTACCATAGATAAGGGAGGGGGGAAACACCTCAACAAGTCACTGCCCCAAATATCTACCATAGATAAGGGGGGGGAAACACCTCAACAAGTCACTGCCCCAAATATCTACCATAGATAAGGGGGGAAGACACCTCAACAAATCACTGCCCCAAATATCTACCATAGATAAGGGAGGGGGGAAACACCTCAACAAGTCAAAACCTCAAATATCTACCATAGATAAGGGGGGGAGACGCCTCAACAAGTCACTGCCCCAAATATCTACCATAGATAAGGGGGGGGGAGACAAATCACCAAGTCACTGCCTCAAATATCTACCATAGATAAGGGGGGGGGGAGACACCTCAACAAGTCACTGCCTCAAATATCTACCATAGATAAGGGGGGGGGGAGACACCTCAACAAGTCACTGCCTCAAATATCTACCATAGATAAGGGGGGCAACAGACACCTCAACAAGTCACCTCCCCAAATATCTACCATAGATAAGGGGGGGGGAGACACCTCAACAAGTCACTGCCTCAAATATCTACCATGGATAAGGGGGGCAACAGACACCTCAACAAGTCACCTCCCCAAATATCTACCATAGATAAGGGGGGGGAGACACCTCAACAAGTCACTGCCTCAAATATCTACCATGGATAAGGGGGGCAACAGACACCTCAACAAGTCACCTCCCCAAATATCTACCATAGATAAGGGGGGGGGGAAACACCTCAACAAGTCACTGCCCCAAATATCTACCATAAATAAGGGGGGTAAAACACCTCAACAAGTCACTGCCCCAAATATCTACCATAGATATGGGGGGGAAGACACCTCAACAAGTCACTGCCCCAAATATTTACCATAGATAAGGGGGGAAGACACCTCAACAAATCACTGCCCCAAATATCTACCATAAATAAGGGGGGCAACAGACACCTCAACAAGTCACTGCCCCAAATATCTACCATAGATAAGGGCGGTAAAACACCTCAACAAGTCACTGCCCCAAATATCTACCATAGATAAGGGGGGGAAGACACCTCAACAAGTCACTGCCCCAAATATCTACCATAGATAAGGGGGGTAAAACACCTCAACAAGTCACTGCCCCAAATATCTACCATAAATAAGGGGGGCAACAGACACCTCAACAAGTCACTGCCCCAAATATCTACCCACTAAACAGATTTTCGGCCAATTCTCAGCACCATTGTTCTGAAGGAGTAAAGTCTAGACCAGTGGTCTCCAAACTGTGGACCTATAGGTGCTGCAAAACTACAACTCATGTTGGCTGCCTGGGCATGCTGGGAGTTATAGTTTTACATCAGTTGGAGGTCCAACTGGGGGAGGGGCAAACCGGGCGCTCTCGTACCCCAGCCGGACCCAGCTGGACCAGCGCTGAGCTCAGTTTTGACCCGTATGCAGTTTCCTGACCGGACCTAAAACCATAGTATACTACGGTTTTAGGTTGGGTCACAAAACCGGATACAGGTAAAAAATGAGCCGATTGGAGTCCCCATTTGACTCCGGTTGGCTCATTAAGGTGAATGGAGTTCAGCGCTGGTCCGGCTGGGGTACGGGATTACCCGGTTTGCCCCTCCCCCAGCCGGATCCGGCACCCGTAGTGTAAAACCGAGATGTGAATGCAGTCTTATGCGGTTTTTACATCCATTCCCTGAGCTTCGCTTTTTCTCTAACATAGGAGTTAGTTTCCTTTGTATCTAGTTTTGTATTTGTTCTGTGTATCTTGTTGGTCCGTGTTCAGACCAGTTGGTCTTTTAACATTTGTGTCTGTTCTTTTCCTTCCAGTATTTGTATATCTTTGTGTTACGTAGTGTCTGACTTCAGTCTAACCTTTAATTCTCGCCATATGTAATTCCTAGTTTACCTGTCTTGTTCTCTTTATTATATCTGTCGTATATCTTGTGTTGGTTCTTCGGCTGTTGTCTGTACGTTATATTCTGTATGTTTTCAGCTACTTTGTATTCCTGCTGTAATTCTGTATTCTGGTTTATTGACTGTGTCCCCGACCTATAAAGTTCTCGTTCATTATTTTTCTAGAAAGGGATTGGCAGGATTGTTAGCTGCCATAAGGGGGGGTTGGGCAAGTAGGCAGGAAAAGAGGTTCAGGGTCAGCTTAGGGCTCCCTCTTTCCTGCCCTACATTCCGTGACACGTCCATCATGACTTCTCTCCTCTTCGTTGTGGTTTCCTCACGTGCAGCAGGCTGTAAGTGTTGTTTGTAGCGCTCTTCTCCCATGGACCTCCATTGTTGCTTCTTTCCTCTATGTGAACTCAATACTTGGGTAAATGTGGAGTTGTGGTTCTTTTTGGCGCATGTGTTGCTATTTTTCTCATTAGAGAAACTGTTGTCCAGCGCAAACCGCTCATGGTAAAAGTCTTTATTGAACCTTGTACAGGATCACAGGTAAATGGGGACAAGTTTTAGCTGGAGATCCAAACCTTTGTCATTTTCCACTTTTCCCACACCAAATTCCACAGGATGAAAAAATGCAACCGAAAAACACAGGTGGCAAAACACTCTATTAAAAAAAAACATTATACTAAAAAACTTATGTAACAGCCAAATAACTGCTGGTGTTTTGAGAAACGTTTTATAAGGACAAAAAACACCACCAAAAAAACTAACAAAAATGGAGGCTTTGTGACTTCCAGTAGAAATGATGTTGCCCAAACTCATAGTAGAATTTGGTGCAAGAGTAATGGCTCTTATTTTTTAAATTGATAGATATGAGATAGATAGATATGAGAAAGATATGAGATAGATAGATATGAGATAGATAGATAGATAGATAGATATGAGATAGATAGATATGAGATGGATAGATAGATATGAGATAGATAGATATGAGATAGATAGATATGAGATAAATAGATATATAGATAGATAGATAGATAGATAGATAGATATGAGATAGATATGAGATAGATAGATATGAGATAGATAGATATGAGAAAGATATGAGATAGATAGATATGAGATAGATAGATAGATAGATGATAGATAGATCGATAGATGATAGATATGAGATAGATAGAAAGATGATAGATAGATATGAGATAGATAGATAGATAGATAGATATGAGATAGATAGATTGATAGATAGATAGATAGATAGATATGAGATCGATAGATATGAGATAGATAGATATGAGATAGATAGATATGAGATAGACAAAAGATAGATAGATATTAGATAGATATGAGATAGATAAATAGATAGATATGAGACAGACGATAGATAGATAGATAGATAGATAGATAGATAGATAGATAGATTCATTGATATGAGATAGAAGATAGATAGATAGATAGATAGATATGAGATAGATAGATAGATATGCGATAGATAGATAGATAGATAGATAGATAGATAGATATGAGATAGATAGATAGATCATAGATAGATATGAGATAGATAGATTGATAGATAGATAGATATGAGATAGATAGATAGATAGATATGAGATAGATAGATAGATGATAGATAGATAGATAGATAGATAGATATGAGATAGATAGATTGATAGATAGATATGAGATAGATAGATAGATAGATACATAGATATGAGATAGATAGATATGAGATAGACTATAGATAGATAGATATCAGATAGATATGAGATAGATAAATAGATAGATATGAGACAGACGATAGATAGATAGATAGATAGATAGATTCATTGATATGAGATAGAAGATAGATAGATAGATAGATATGAGATAGATAGATAGATAGATATGTGATAGATAGATAGATAGATAGATAGATATGAGATAGATAGATCATAGATAGATATGAGATAGATAGATTGATAGATAGATAGATAGATAGATAGATAGATAGATAGATATGAGATAGATAGATAGATAGATAGATAGATAGATAGATATGAGATAGATAGATAGATAGATAGATGATAGATAGATAGATAGATATGAGATAGATAGATAGATTGATAGATAGATATGAGATAGATAGATATGAGATAGATAGATAGATACATAGATATGAGATAGATAGATATGAGATAGACTATAGATAGATAGATATTAGATAGATATGAGATAGATAAATAGAAAGATATGAGACAGACAATAGATAGATATAATATAGATAGATATTAGATAGATAGATTGATATGAGATAGACGATAGATAGATAGATATGAGATAGATAGATTGATATTAGATAGAAAGATCGACAGATAGATAGATATGAGATAGATAGATAGATATGAGATAGATAGATAGATAGATAGATATGAGATAGATATGAGACATATAGATAGATATGAGATAGATAGATAGATAAGAGATAAATAGATATATATGAGATAGATAGATATGAGATAGATAGATAAGAGATAAATAGATATATATGAGATAGCTAGCTAGATAGATAGATAGATAGATAGATAGATAGATAGATAGGAGATTGATAGATAGATAGATAGATAGATATGAGATAGATAGATAGATATGAGATAGATATAAGAATATATACACGCACAGAGCACACATGTAGCGGCTTCCTCAGGGTGTGCTGATCACTTGAGTAGCTTTCAGGGCCGGCTGATGGGAATGCGGAGCCCCTGCCCTCTATTTGTGCAGAGCAGCGTCCTGGCAACAGAACAATTTTCTATCATCAGGGATAAATGGCCTGAACAGAACATTCTGATAAAAAGGAGAGAAAGGGAAGAAAGAGCCTCAGCCCGAGCCCCTGATTGCTGCGCTGCCCCCTCTGCCTGTCATCCCTTCATCCCTCCTCCCGGCACAACCTGAGCCGCCGCTGTCACCGGTAATAGTCCTGTCTCCTCTCCATGTGCAGAGCAGGGGGGCTGCCCACCCGCACAATGCACCCATTTATTAGTAGTAGTAGTAGTATATATACCTCCTTTATACATTGCTCATAATCCTTGCTTGTTTTTCTGAAAAGTAACACAAGGCTATGTTCACATTGGGTATCTTCAGGCAAATTGTCACTTATTTTTACAGATGGAGAAAAATACTGTGCGCACAAACAACCAGTTTCCCATAGACTTACATAGATCACATATTATAGCAAAATCTGAAAAAGATAGATATGAGATAAATAAATAAATAGATAGATACAGTCATGGCCGTAAATGTTGGCACCCCTGAAATCTTTCTAGAAAAGGATTGCAGTAACACGTTTTGCTATACACATGTTTATTCCCTTTGTGTATATATATATATATATATATATATATATATATATATATATATATAGATCTCCTCTCCTCTGTATATATATATATATATATATATATATATATATATATATATATTGCAGTAACACATGTTTTGCTATACACATGTTTATTCCCTTTGTGTGTATTGGAACTAAACCAAAAAAAGGAGGAAAAAAAGCAAATTGGACATAATGTCACCAAACTCCAAAAATGGTCTGGACAAAATTATTGGCACCCTTAACATAATATTTGGTTGCACACCTTTTGGAAAAAATAACTGAAATCATTTGCTTCCTATAACCATTAATAAGCTTCTTACACCTCTCAGCCGGAATGTTGGACCACTCTTCCTTTGTAAACTGCTCCAGGTCTCTTATTGGAAGGCGCCTTTTCCCAACAGCAATTTTAAGATCTCTCCACAGGTGATCAATGGGATTTAGATCTGGACTCATTGCTGCCACTTCAGAACTCTCCAGCGCTTTGTTGGCATCCATTTCTGGGGGCTTTTTGACGCATATTTGGGGTCATTGTCCTGCTGGAAGACCCAAGATCTCGGACACAAACCCAGCTTTCTGACACTGGGCTGTACAGTGCGACCCAAAATCCAGTGCCAGTGGCAGCAAAACACCCCCAAAACATCACTGACCTCCACCATATTTCCCTGTAGGTACTGTGTTCTTTTCTTTGTAGGCCTCATTCCGTTTTTCAGTAAACAGTAGAATGATGTGCTTTACCAAAAAGCTCTATCTTGGTCCCATCTGTCCACAAGACATTTTCCCAGAAGGATTTTGGTTACTCAAGTTCATTTTGGCAAATTATAGTCTTGCTTTTTTATGTCTCTGTGTCAGCAGTGGGGTCCTCCTGGGTCTCCTCCATAGTGGGGTCCTCCTGGGTCTCCTCCATAGTGTTTCATTTCATTTAAATGTTGACGGATAGTTAGCGCTGACACTGATTCTCCCTGAGCCTGCAGGACAGCTTGAATATCTTTGGAACTTGTTTGGGGCTGCTTATCCACTATCCTGCGTTGACACCTTTTCATCAATTTTTCTCTTCCGTCCATGCCCAGGGAGATTAGCTACAGTGCCATGGGTTGTAAACTTCTTTACAATGTTGCGCACTGTGGACAAAGGCAAATCTAGATCTCTGGAGATGGACTTGTAACCTTGAGATTGTTGATATTTTTCCACAATTTTGGTTCTCAAGTCCTCAGACAGTTCTCTTCTCCTCTTTCTGTTGTCCATGCTTAGTGTGGCACACACAGACACACAATGCAAAGACTAAGTGAACTTCTCTCCTTTTCATCTGCTCTCAGGTGTGATTTTTATATTGCCCACACCTGTTACTTGCCCCAGGTGAGTTTAAAGGAACATCACATGCTTGAAACAATCTTATTTTTCCACAATTTTGAAAGGTGCCAATAATTGTGTCCAGTCCATTTTTGGAGTTTGGTGACATTATGTCCAATTTGCTTTTTTTTGTCCTTTTTTGGTTAAGTTCCAATACACACAAAGGGAATAAACATGTGTATAGCAAAACGTGTGTTACTGCAATCCTTTTCTGTGAGAAATACTTCATTTACTAGAAAAAAAATCAGGGGCGCCAACATTTACAGCCATGATTGTGTATATATATATATGTCTCTACTTATATCTGAGTTTATATATGTATGTTTGCCTAAAAGTGTTTCTTTTTCCTATTAACAATCATTGACAAATCCCATAAAAAATAAATGTCTCCTTTAACCCTTTCCTTGACCACACAACATTAGGCCCCATTCACACAGTCCATGTAAAACATGAATGGAGGTTTCTACAACAGATCATTTCCACTCCAATTTATTTAAGGAACTAAGGATTAATGAAAACCATAGCAACCAATCAGATCACTCCTTTCATTTTTCATAGGCCCTTCAAAAACTAATTGGTTGCTATGGGCAACTGCTTCATTTTTTTCCTCTACGCAGGTTTTGACAAATCTCCCCCATATCACGCTACACCAGCGATCTCCAACCTGAGGCTCCCCAGCATGCTGGGAGTTATAGTTCTGCAACAACAGGAGAAGCCACTGGTTAGAGATCGATGCCCTACAAAATGGGCTGGAGATTTATCACGTTGTCTTAGGCACTGTTCACACTACATAAATTCCGTGTGGATTCTGGGCCTCCTCTGGAATCTGGGCAATCCCATTGACTACAGTATCCACAGCCCGGATGGTGTGCACCCCCTGTACGTGTTATACCCCTATCAGCCATCACAACCCCCCCCCCCCCCCCCAGGCCCCATAGAAGATTAAATGTTTACATATCAGCTGTCTCCAGAAAGTTAAACAGATTTGTAAATTACTTCTATTAAAAAAATGTAATCCTTCCAATAATTATCAGCTGCTGAAGTTGAGTTGTTCTTTTCCGTCTGGCAACAGTGCTCTCTGCTGACATCTCTGCTTGTCTCGGGAAGAGGTTTGCTATGGGGATTTGCTTCTACTCTGGACAGTTCCCTAGACAGGTGTCAGCAGAGAGCACTTAGACAGAAAAGAAGAACTCAACTTCAGCAGCTCAAAAGTACCGAAAGGATTAAGATTTTTTAAATAAAAGTAATTTACAAATCCGTTTGGAACTTTATGGAGCCAGATGATATATGAAAAAAAGCTTTTTCCTGGATAACCCCTTTAATGACCTCACATTAGGATTTTCAATCACTGGGTGCAGCCAATTAATAATTATAATCATTGGGGCCCCTGACAAGAACCAGGCCCCTACGTCTCCTCCCTGTGACACAAACCAGACCCATGAGCTCTCCCCAATTCTACAAGGTGGCTCTTTATCGTAATCATATCCCCCACCCCCTCTCATCTGCCTGGGTAAACAAAGAGTTAAACTATGTAGGAACTAATAGGAAACATTTGCTCCATTATCAGTCTGTAATTAATAAAGCTGATTGGATAGATTGTATTTCTTCCTAACACACATATATATATATATATATGTATATATATATATATATCAGACAAATCATTGACCAGATAGGAATAGTCACTAAAAGTTGTAGTTTTGCAACAGCTGGAGGCACAGTGGTTGGGAAATTCTATGGATTAGGACTTTGCGTAACAGTCAATAATGTACTAAATCCCCCAGTGATCAGCAAATAATAACTGCCCATCATAATAGATTATAACACAGTATATGTAAAATAATTGTGTTAAAAGTCTTATATCCAAAAAACAAAACCCTGGGCCCTAAGGCCCACGGCACAAAAATCCCCTTGGAAAAATGTCCCCAAAACGAAACTTTTATTGTATCCCTATATAAAATATAATAAATGGTGAAGTGACAAAAAAGTGAATTAAAAACTAGTTATATATCAGCATAATAGGTCCAAATGACACAATGTCAGATTGTAATATATGGACATTGGGGTCCGCAGTTCTCCAATGTTATAGACTGTAATTCGCCCCCCTCTACATGTTTCGGTGCTTCAGCACCGTCTTCAGGAGGAATATGAGGCAAACAAAAGTCTTATATAGTACAACAGATATAATATAGTGTAAGGAGTGAAGTATCATATTTATAGTATAATGTAGTATATAAATGGTGTGATATAATCTTACGTTGACTGATATATAGTATAATATGATAAATTAAGTAAACCGTAGTATAATGAGTGTAGTATAGCATCACAGGTATAATATAATGTAGAATAGTAAGTGCCGTATATTATGTCGACTGGTAGTGTGTGATCTTGTACAGTATACTACAGTATATGTATAATGTCATGTATTAGGTGTAATAAAGTATTATGTAGTATAACATAGTGTAACAAGAATGATACAGTATAGCACAATATCATACATTATGGGTAATATAGTATTATGTAATCTAATACAGTGTAATAAGGATGGTAAAGTATAGTATATCATACATTAGAGGTAACATGGTATAGTTATAATATCATATTTAAGGAGTAATATAGTATTATGTAGTCTAGCATAGTGTAACAAGTATGTTATAGTATAGTTATAATATTATAAATTAGGGGTAATACATTATTGGGCAGTCTAATATAGTGTAACAAGTATGTTGCAGTATAGTTATAATATTATATATTAGGTGTAATACATTATTAGGCAGTGTAATATTGTGCAACAAGAATGTTATAGTATAGTTATAATATGATATATTAGGTGTCATACATTATTAGACAGTCTAATATAGTGTAACAAGTATGTTATAGTATAGTTATAATATGATATATTAGGGGTAATACATTATTGAGCAGTCTAATATAGTGTAACAAGTATGTTGCAGTATAGTTATAATATTATATATTAGGTGTCATACATTATTAGGCAGTCTAATATAGTGTAACAAGAATGTTATAGTATAGTTATAATATGATATATTAGGTGTCATACATTATTAGACAGTCTAATATAGTGTAACAAGTATGTTATAGTATAGTTATAATATTATATATTAGGGGTAATACATTATTGAGCAGTCTAATATAGTGTAACAAGTATGTTGCAGTATAGTTATAATATTATATATTAGGTGTCATACATTATTAGGCAGTCTAATATAGTGTAACAAGAATGTTATAGTATAGTTATAATATGATATATTAGGTGTCATACATTATTAGACAGTCTAATATAGTGTAACAAGTATGTTATAGTATAGTTATAATATTATATATTAGATGTAATACATTATTAGGCAGTCTAATATAGTGTAACAAGTATGTTACAGTATAGTTATAATATTATATATTAGGGGTAATACATTATTAGGCAGACTAATATAGTGTAAATATGAGACAGTATAGTTATAATATCACATAATACCATATTAATATGGTATGATGTAGTCTAATATAATGTGTGATATTGTATAGTATAGTATAAGCATACATTTATATATAAGGTGTAATATGGCATTATGTAGTCTATTAGAGTGTAACCAGTATGATATAGTATAGTATAATATCATATATGAGGAGTAATATGGTATAAGTATACTATAGTATTGAAGGTATAATGTAATTTAATATAATAAAGTCCATCAAAAAAGAAGGTACAAGCTGGTTATGTTGTGACTGTGAGACACACTATATATATATAGAGAGAGAGAGAGAGAGAGAGAGAGAGAGAGAGAGAGAGAGAGAGAGATAGATAGATAGATAATGTAATGTAGTATAATATGTGTCATATAGTATTACGTCAACTGCTGTAGTGTAGGTGTGATATGGTACAGTATACTGTAGTATGAGTTTAGTATCATTTATTAAGTGTAAAATAGTATCATATAGGCTACTATAGTGTAACAAGTATGATATCGTACAGTATAATATTGTATAGTGTACTTATAACATCATATAATGGGTATAATATAGTGCAAGAAGTACACCATAGCATCGGCTATAATATAATGTAGTATAAGTGTAATATAGTATTATATGTATAGTATTATATAGCATCATTATATTATACCTCATGCTATGCTGTACTTCTTGCACTATATTATACCCATTATATGATGTTATAAGTACCCTATACAATATTATACTATACAATATCATACTTATAACATCATATAATGGGTATAATATAGTGCAAGAAGTACAGCATAGCATGAGGTATAATATAATGATGCTATATAATACTATACATATAATACTATATAGCACTTATACTACATTATATTATACCTAATGCTATGCTGTACTTCTTGCACTATATTATACCCATTATATGATGTTATAAGTACCCTATACAATATTATACTATACAATATCATACTTATAACATCATATAATGGGTATAATATAGTGCAAGAAGTACAGCATAGCATGAGGTATAATATAATGATGCTATATAATACTATACATATAATACTATATAGCACTTATACTACATTATATTATACCTCATGCTATGCTGTACTTCTTGCACTATATTATACCCATTATATGATGTTATAAGTATGATATTGGATAGTATAATATTGTATAGGGTACTTATAACATCATATAAGGGGTATAATATAGTGCAAGAAGTACAGCATAGCATCGGCTATAATATAATGTAGTATAAGTGCTATATAGTATTATATGTATAGCATTATATAGCATCATTATATTATACCTCATGCTATGCTGTACTTCTTGCACTATATTATACCCATTATATGATGTTATAAGTATGATATTGGATAGTATAATATTGTATAGGGTACTTATAACATCATATAATGGGTATAATATAGTGCAAGAAGTACAGCATAGCATCGGCTATAACAGTGGTCCCCAAACTGTGGCCCTCCAGATGTTGCAAAACTACAACTCCCAGCATGCCTGGACAGCCGTTGGCTGTCCAGGCATGCTGGGAATTGTAGTTCTGCAACATCTGGAGGGCCACAGTTTGGGGACCACTGGGCTATAATATAATGTAGTAGAAGTGTAATATAGTATTATATAATCTAACATTGTGTAACAAGCAGGATATAATACAGTATAAGTACAACATCATGTAACAGCTATAATATAGTATAATGATGAATGGTAAATATCATATTGCTTACTTTAATATAGTATTATATAGTCTAATATACAGAAACAAATATGATATAAAAGAGTTTTTTTATTGTACAGTACAAGTATGACAATATAATAGATATAATAAAGTGCAATAAGTACAGTTTAGTACAGTTGAGTATAGGATGGTATCCGGCGTGTGCAGTATTATATAATCTAATATAGCAGTATATAATGTAGTCTAAGGGTAGAATAAACATGACATACGATAATGTAAAATAATATAATAATTACCTTAAATACAATAATATGGTATAATATAACACAGTATGATAGCTATTAATAAAGCATAATATAGTGGGGTAAAATAACAGATACAATATAGCCCAGTATGTTATAGTACAATATCATTTAATACACAATATAGTGTAGATTTGTAAATTACATTATAGTATAATATAGTAAAAAAAAAAAAAAAAGAGTTGAACAATGATATAATATCATACAATGTAATGTAGCATATATAATAGAATGTAATACAGTTCTATATAATGGATAAATGATATCACTGTTAGTACAATGGCGTAACGTAGTACAATGTATCGTTACTTCGTAAAGAATTAATACATGCTATTAGAATACAACAGAATGCTAATACATGATATGATATAAACATAATACACCAAATGTAATAGACTATCAGGATATAATTTACTATGGTGTTATAGAATATTTCTTAAGCTGCGTTCACACGGTCGTCTAGACCCGTCCTGTTCTTCTCCCGTCAAAAAAAAAACGGACAATAACGTAGGCAAGCGGATGTTATCCATTTGTATCCATTTGGATCTGTTATTAAGTTAATAAACAAAAAAAAAAACATTTTTTTTTTAGTTCTAATTTTTTCAATCCGATGAAAAAAAACGGATTGAAAAAAATAGTCTCATCCGTTTTCCATAGACTTCAATGTTAAATTTACTGTATCAAAAATCAAACTGTATCAAAAAACTGTATCCGTTTTTTCTTCCATTTCTTTGACAGGAGAAAAAATACTTTTCTTCCGTAAAAAACAAAAACAAAAAAAAAACGGAAATGAGCGCAGACGGGTACAAACGGATGTGAAAGGATTGTAAAAAAAAATTCCCATTGACGTCAATAGGATTATTTTACAACCGTTTGTAATCCGTTTACAAGCAGTAACAACGGAACCTAAACGGGGGGGGGGGGGGGAATAAACGGGGACAAACGGCCGTGTAAACGCAACCCTTACGGTACGTAAAACATTATAATCTATGGCACAATATAGCGTAATTTGCGACTTAATATGACAGAATGCAATATGGCGCAAAACAACAAGGTAATACAGTATATAAAACATGACAGCAAAGAGACTATAGCACAATAGATCACATGATCCTGTATGACCGATTGTAGAAGATCACATGATACAATAGAATAGACCGTCATAAAATGTCACATGATTAGCGTTGAGCACGAATAATCGAAATGTGAATTTTTACCACCAATATCGGCACTTCGCGATTTCGCGAATATTTAGAATGTAGTGATATATATTCATAATGACGAGTATTTTTTTTTTTTTGCGAATATTTGCGAATATGCAAACATGCAAATATTCGCGAATATCGTCACTTCCAGTCAGAGGACACCGATCCCTCCCACGCATGCGTGCTATGAGAATTTCATTACGAATTTTCGAACAGAAAAAAAAAAGGGAACGAACGAATATGCGAATTTCACACATATAGGACGAATATTAATCCATATATTCACGAAATATCGTGAATTCGAATACGGCCGATGCCGCTCATGACTGCACGTGATGGAAGTGTCCAAATTTTGGAAGCGTCCAGACATTGTGTAGAGCAGAGTTACCCAACCAGTGTGCCTCCAGCTGTTGCAAAACCACAACTCCCAGCATGCCCGGACAGCCGTTGGCTGTCCGGGCATGCTGGGAGTTGTGATTTTGCAACAGCTGGAGGCACTTTGGTTGGGAAACACTGATGTTGAGTGCTACTTGTAGACCGTATGTACAAGTATGCCTATACTACACAACCGTATGTTGTGTAGTATAGGCATGCAAGGTGTTTTAAGGTTGTAGAACCACAAGTTCCAGCATGCCCTGCCATTCCGTGAGAGGGAGCAGATCGCGCTGCTTAATCCAGGAGCTGGACATAATAACATCAATGATTCTCTCTACGGTCCCATCCGCCCCATTACATGACATGGCCCGGTGCAGAGCAGTAAATTGCGCCAATTTTCCACTGTTTCCACCGCTGTTTACAGGTAAATGAATAGTCTTATTATATCGTTGCTTGCACCTGACTGCACCTGCTCAAAGAATGATACATCAAAAAGATGGGGGGAGGGGGGCAACCAAAAACCATGTCACAAGCCTCACAAATTATTCTTGTTTTTTTTTTTTTTAAACCCACCTATCAATGGCCATGTTTGTAGGAGGCGGGGCAAAGTTTTTGCAATATTTTATTATTATTATCATTATTGTTATTATTATTGTCATTATTATTATTATTGTTATTGTTGTTGTTTTCATTATTATTATTATTATTATTATTATCATCATGTTATTTACATTCAAATAATATCCAACATAAACAACATGCAACATATCTAAATGGCACCCAACATTTTCAATTGAATATTGCAAATTTGGGGGGAAGGGTAGAGAGGGAATCGAAATCAAAACAAATAAAATCTATTCATAATGAATAGAACTAAGAACTATAGGAGGGCTTGATTTTTGCGGGACAAGTTGGCACCCTTTATTTTACCATGTAGTTTACTATGAAACCATTATAATTATACTAAGGCCAAAGGCTGTCCGGGCATGCTGGGAGTTGTAGTTTTGCAACAGCTGAAGTGGCACACTGGTTGGGAAACACCATTGTTACTGCTTATATATAAGAACCATAGGAGGGCTTGTTTTTTGCGGGACAAGTTGCACCTTTTATTTTACCACTTAGTTAACTATGAAACCATTAAAACTATTAATAAGGCCAAAGGCTGTCCGGGCATGCTGGGAGTTGTAGTTTTGCAACAGCTAGAGTGGCACACTGGTTGGGAAACACCATTGTTACTGCTTATATATAAGAACCATGGGAGGGCTTGTTTTTTGTGAGACAAGTTGGCACCTTTTATTTTACCATATAGTTTACTATGAAACCATTAAAACTAAAATAAGACCAAAGGCTGTCCGGGCATGCTGGGAGTTGTAGTTTTGCAACAGCTGGAGTGGGACGCTGGTTGGGAGCTTATATATAAGAACCATAGGAGGGCTTGTTTTTTGTGGGACAAGTTGGCACCCTTTATTTTACCATATAGTTTACTATAAAACCATTATAACTATAATATGGCCAAAGGCTGTCCTGCCATGCTGGGAGTTGTAGTTTTGCAACAGCTGGAGTGGCACACTGGTTGGGAAACACCATTGTTACTGCTTATATATAAGAACCATAGGAGGGCTTGTTTTTTGCGGGACAAGTTGGCACCTTTTATTTTACCAAATAGTTAACTATGAAACCATAATAACTATAATAAGGCCAAAAGCTGTCTGGGCATGCTGGGAGTTGTAGTTTTGCAACAGCTGGAGTGGCAAACTGGTTGGGAAACACCATTGTTACTGCTTATATATTAGAACCATAGGAGGGCTTGTTTTTTGCGGGACAAGTTGGTGCCCTTTATTTTACCAAATAGTTAACTATGAAACCATTATAACTATAATAAGGCCAAAGATTGTCCGGGCATGCTGGGAGTTTAAGTTTTGCAACAGCTGGAGTGGCACACTGGTTGGGAAACACCATTGTTACTGCTTATATAGGAACCATAGGAGGGCTTGTTTTTTGCGGGACAAGTTGTACTTTTTTTTTAATGGTGCCCTTCATTTTACCATATAGTTTACTGTGATACCAAAATAACCGAAACGAAAACCTTCACAAAACAGCGGCAATTTATTCATGTATTTATTTATTTATTTCAATTCACTCAAACAAACAAAAAACAAAAAAATACAGTGATATATTTCTGTAGTTGTTTTTGCTTTACTACTTTTAAAAAATAATTGAAAACAATATTTTTTTTAAGAAATTGCTTTTTAGCTCAATAGGATAGAATGATAATTAGTAACAATTATCATATCTATAGTACAAAATAAATGAATGGGAAAAATGTAAAAAAAATTTAGACATTTTTAAATCCCCCATAAAACTTTTAAGGCGGTCATAGGTAGTGTTGCGCACGAATATTCGTAATGCAAATTTTTATCGCGAATATCGGCACTTAGCAATTTTGCGAATATTTTGAATATAGTGCTATAGATTCGTAATGATGAATATTTTCTGTTTTATTTGTGTTTTTTTATCATGCTAATTTTTATGCGAATTTTCCATGTCGATTTTTTGCATGGAAAAAAAAGTGAACGAACATAGCGAATATGCGAATTTCGTGAACATAGGACGAATAATCATCAATATATTCGCAAAATATCGCAAATTCGAAAATAGCCTCTGCCGCTCATCACTAGTCATAGGTTAAATATTGCAAGCACTTTCAGAAAAATGATATTTACAAAGGAGGGAATAGTTTTTTCTCTGAATTCTAAGACAGAGGAAATGATGCAAATTTTACATGCGGAATTGTGTAAGTAGAATCCGCAATAGATCATGGTAGAGAGGAAAGGGATCCGTTTTTTCTTTTTCCCATGTACAAAAAGAGCATGCTTATTCTGTTCCAAATTTGTTCCAAATTTTCGACGCCAATTTAACCGTTTTCAATTTAGGGAGAAACTGCAACAAAATGTGCATGCAGAATTTGCTGCATTACAAGCTCCATTTGTTCCATTACAAGGGAGAAATCTGTGCCAGAATTAGCCCCAAATTTGCAGGAAGAACTGCAGAGGGCTTAACAGAAATATTTCAAATTTTCGGGGTGGGGGGAGGGCCTCCTTCACACACTATATTTTTTCCAACATTTAGATGAAAAAAAATAATTTTGTACCACATTTTCACTACCAATTTTACTACCGGGAATGTAGCAAGGTTGAAATACATATGGTATCAAATCTACAATAAATTAACCAGGCAGATTTTCTCGCAGATTTTCTCGCAGATTAGCCCCCGAAATTTTCAATAAGATCTGCGGAAGACTTAACAAAAATATTTTGACTTTTTAGGGGGCTCATTCACGAACACATTATTTCTAACGTTAAAGAAAAAACAACACCGTGACTTTGAACGCATTTCACATAGTTCCATTTACAAAAGGCTGTTAGAATTTTCGATTTTGTTACAGTTGTAACAGTTTGGTATTTTGTATTTTTCTTTTTCTTTTTTTTTCTTTTTCTTTTTTATTTTTTGTGTATTTTAAGTCCTGTAGAGAAGCCTAAGAGAGAAAAAAAAAACAAAAAAAACTCCATACCCTGAGCATGCTGCATTTTGGAGAAAAAAAAAATACAAATCTCAAAAATATGACATTAACATTGTGTCTGTTTACAGCAGTGTTTCCAAACAGTGTGTCTCCAGCTGTTGCAAAACTACAACTCCCAGCATGCCCGGACAGCCTTTGGCTGTCCGGGCATGCTGGGAGTTGTAGTTTTGCAACAGCTGGAGACACAGTGTTTAGAAAACACTGATGTACATTTTTTATTAATTTGCTAAATATTTTAAAGTAACATCTGCACATCTATGTATCTATCTATCTATATATCTCCAAGCACAAATAAAACAATGCATAGAGATAGCATGCAAATTTTAAATTCTAATTTAAATTCAAAATTCAATTTCAAATTCTGAGAAAAATTCAAACACAAATAAAAAATCCATATAAAAAAACAAGAAAAATAAGATACATAAAAAAAGAATAATTCCTATAACAAAGCCTCAAGCGTAGATGTTGCTTCCTCCGTGTTTTAGGCCAAATTCTTTTTTTATTTTTTTTATTTTGCAAAGCGGCTGCTAAAAATGTGCAGCCTAAAGGTAGGGGGAATAATAATTGCTCCAAGGAAACTGGATCTGAAGGAGCTAAAAATAAAGCAGGAATAAATAACAGAGAGAGGGCATCGCCTGCATTTACTGCAATTAAAGCGTCTGTCAGACACCGGGGGTCATGGGTACAAGATGGCTTTTGGGTAGGAATTTTTTTTATTTTTTTTTATATTTTGTTTTTGTATTTTTCTTCTTTTGGGCTTTGATACGGCGCAAATTCATTTTAAGGGCCGCAGCAGATTTCCAAGAAATTGTTGCAAAATTTTGAGATATGTTTTTTTTGGGCCAATTTTCTAAACCTGATGTGTCAGATATCTTTTAGAGTGACCAATCATGTGTTTATTTTTTTTTTACCATTAATCTTTATACTTTTTTTTTTTTTTAAGACAATACATATGGACATGTATTCTATCCATAGGTCAATACCGCCATTAAAAAAAAAAAAAAAAAAAATACAAAAGCTAAAAATAAATAAATCAATCAAATTAAATAAATAAACAAATCAAATTAATAAAATAAATAAATAATTAATTAAATAACCATCATGTGTGCGGGTTTTTTATTCTATTTTTTTTTTAACATACCTCTTATAAAAAAAAAAAAATAAATAAATAAATAAAAAATAGGAATGAGTACAAAGAGAAGAAGAAAGCAGGCCTAGGCCTGAATTCTTATATGAAATCTAGCCATGTCCTTCTAAACAGAGGCAAATATTGTGACGCACTTGTATTAAAAAAAAAAAAAAAACTAAAAATAATCAATGAAATGCAAAAAAAAATTGCAACTTATAAAATTTAAACTGTCTAATCATTGTCTGGGCAGAGCATAGCATTGTTATAGATATTATTCAATTTAAAAAAAATTGTTATTTTTAAATATTTTGCCCAGGTAAAGCATCAAATATAAATGTAGTAATTTTTTAATTTATATTTAGTCATTAGTTTATTTTTCTATAGTTTGAAAAAGATTGTTGTGCACCTAAAAAAAAAAATGTAAAAAAATCAGTTAATTTAAAAAAATATATACAATTCCTCGAATTAAAAAGACATCCCTAATTATTTTAGAATTTTTTTTTTTTTATTCTTTTATTTTTTTGTTTCTCTTTTTTGTTGTTATGGTTTTTAAAAAAAAAAAAAAGTTAATTTTAAAAAAATATACAATTCCTCGAATTAAAAAGACATCCCTAATTATTTTAGAATTTTTTTATTTTTATTCTTATATTTATTTATTTTTTGTATCTTTTTTGTTGTTGTGTCTAGCCAAGGCCTGCGACATCAATAAAAATTCCAGAATATATATATATATTTTTTATGTTGTAGATTTGCGTTGAAATTTCTAATTCTGTATCTATGATAAACACTCGTCCATGCAGTTGCTCTTGTAACCCAGCCCCCGGCCTTCTACCCCGCACACTCTTAACAAACACCTTCATTACATTCTATTATTCCTCCACGCTGTGGGCTCATTGGTCGCTGACTATGTCAGTTGATGACACATTTCTCCATTCAATGAGCCTTCGGTTACAATTGGTGTCTTTAATTATGGAGTTGCCCATATCATGTACTGTGCCACAATAGACAAGTGCGGGGCCATTGACGCCTGCCTGTCTGTTCTATGGCCCATATACAAGGCATAGGTGTTGTGCAGCATCGGTAACAAACTCGCCACCACAACCTTACTCATGTTCCATAGATGACTTAATAACAGGGTGAAATGATCTGCGGCTGGTAATTGCAGCCTCCGCATTCATGTAGAAGAAAGGTGAGGTAGGATGAAGCCGCGAAGACATGCTGGTTCTTGTAGTCCAGCAGCAATAACAGAGTATAGCTCTAGATATAAAATGGAAAAAAAGAAACAGATGTAGCAGTGTTGAATTTGTCATCTGGCATGGCTTTATCACAGCATGTTAAAGGGGTTATCCAGGAAAAAACTTTTTTTCATATATCAACTGGCTCCGGAAAGTTAAACAGATTTGTAAATTACTTCTATTAAAAATTTTTTTAATTCTTTCAGTACTTATGAGCTTCTGAAGTTAAGGTTGTTCTTTTCTGTCTAAGGGCTCTCTGAGGACACGTGTCTTGGGAACCGCCCAGTTTAAAAGAGGTTTGCTATGGGGATTTGCTTCTAAACTGGGCGGTTCCCGAGACAGGTGTCATCAGAGAGCACTTGGACAGAAAAGAACAACCTTAACTTCAGAAGCTCATAAGTACTGAAAGGATTAAGATTTTTTAATAGAAGTAATTTACAAATCTGTTTAAAGGGGTACTCCGGTGAAAAACATTTTTTATTATTTTTTTTTAAATCAACTGGTGCCAGAAAGTTAAACAGATTTGTAAATTACTTCTATTAGAAAATCTTAATCCTTCCTGTACTTATTAGCTGCTGAATACTACAGTGGAAATTCTTTTCCGTTTGAAACACAGAGCTGTCTGCTGACATCATGAGCACAGTGCTCTCTGCTGACTCCTCTGTCCATTTTAGGAACTGTCCAGAATAAAAGGAAATCCCCATAGCAAACATATGCTGTTCTAGACAGTTCCTAAAATGGACAGAGATGTCAGCAGAGAGCACTGTGCTCATGAGGTCAGCAGAGAGCTCTGTGTTTCAAAAAGAAAAGAATTTCCGCTGTAGTATTCAGCAGCTAATAAGTACAGGAAGGATTAAGATTTTTTAATAGAAGTAATTTACAAATCTGTTTAACTTTCTGGCACCAGTTGATTTAAAAAAAAAAAAAAAAGGTTTTCACCGGAGTACCCCTTTAACTTTCTGGAGCCAGTTGATATATAAAAAAAAAGTTTTTTCCTTGATAACCCCTTTAACCCATAGGCCGAGTCCATAAATAAAAAGGAAGCGTGGGGAATACTAACCAAAGACCAGCACGTGACGTATCATGAGCGGAGGCCTCGGCTGAGCAATTTTGCGCGGTTTCGCCACAATCGCTGGCAGGAGAAGTTGTAGGAAATGTTCTTAGCATGGCTGCTATGGTTTGTGGTTATAGATTAAAAGGGCATATTAACCATTTATAAAATCACTAAATTACTGCAGCGGCAACGAAGGGGCCCCGTAAATGGTTTATATACAGTTCTGTAGTCATATAGAGAGGGGGAGGCAGGGCCCGGTAGGACATCCTAGCACTTGTAGTCCAGCACCAGCTGCAGATATTCCGTAGAGTGAATGGTGCAGCAGAATCCCACTGAAAGCAATGGGAGGCTGCTGCAGCGTGATTTCTGAGCTGAATTTAATTTGCGGCATTCCGATCCAATAGTATCCTATATAGCAGTGGTCTCCAAGCTGCGGACCTCCAGGTGTTGCAAAACTACAACTCCCAGCATGCCCGGACAGCCAACGGCTGTCCGGGCATGCTGGGAGTTGTAGTTTTGCAACATCTGACGGTCCGCAGGTTGGAGACCACTGCTATATACCATATACTGAGCAAAATGACACTTAGTATGGGAAAGCCTGGAGCGTCACTTTACTTATTTGTTCAATAAATGTAAATCTGTAAATATATACATAAAAAGTGCACAGCCTGTATGACAGTGATTAATTTAACTCAAAATAACCCAACACAGCCATTAATGTCTAAACCTTGGCAACAAAAGCAAATACACCCCTAAGGAGAAATGTCCAAATTGGGCCCAAAGTGTCCATATTTTGTGTGGCCACCATCATTTTCCAGCACAGCTTTAAAGGGGTTAACCAGGGAAAAAAACTTTTTTTTATATATATCAACTGGCTCCGGAAAGTTAAACAGATTTGTAAATTACTTCTATTAAAAAAATCTTAATCCTTTCAGTACTTATGAGCTTCTGAAGTTGAGTTGTTTTTTCCTGTCTAAGTGCTCTCTGATGACACGTGTCTCGGGAACCGCCCAGTTTAGAAGCAAATCCCCATAGCAAACCTCTTCTACTCTGTGCAGTGCCCGAGACAAGCAGAGATGTCAGCAGAGAGCACTGTTGCCAGACAGAAAAGAACAACTCAACTTCAGAAGCTCATAAGTACTGAAAGGATTAAGATTTTTTAATAGAAGTAATTTACAAATATGTTTAACTTTCTGGAGCCAGTTGATATATATATATATATATATATATATATATATATATATATATATATAAGTTTTTTCCTGGATAACCCCTTTAAGTTTAATGGATATGGAGTTCACCAGATCTTCACAGGTTGTCCCTAAAGTCCTCTTCACTCCTCCATGATGACATCATGGAGCTGGTGGATGTTAGAGACCTTGTGCTCCCCGCCTTCTGTTATATGAGGATTCCCATAGATGCCCAATAGGGTTTAGGTCTGGAGACATGCTTTGCCAGTCCATCACCTTTACCCTCAGCTTCTTTACAAGGCAGTGGAGGTCTTGGAGGTGTTTGGGGTCATTATCATGTGTGAATATTGCCCTGTGGCCCAGTCTCTGAAGGGATCATGCTCTCTTCAGCATGTCACAGGACATGTTGGCATTTGTGGTGTCCCGGTACCATATTGCATATCGTACCTTGGTTAGGGGTCCCCAAAGTCAGAGTTCCTAGTAACTGTGAGGTTCCGCTTCTTTAGTCATCCCCTAGTCACCCCTCAAATAGTTAATATATTTCTAAAATAAATGTAAATACTGTATAGAAGGTGTATACTTACCTTGCATAGCGTCGCAGGGCCTGCGGGTCATGTGACTGTGGTTTAGTCTCTACGGTAGGTAAAAGGACCTTTGGAGGTTCTGGGTCATGTGATACCCACAATGCCTTGTAAAGCTGATTGACAGATGGTGTGGACCAATCCTAAAACGGCCAGCCCCTGCCCATATAAGGGAGCTGCAGCCAATAGACGATCTCTTTTGCTCTTGTTCCTGCGCTGCAAAGCAAGCAGCATCTTTTTGCTCTTGGGTTGCTGACACTTCATGAGGAAAGACCTCTGCAACTTACAGCGACAAATAATGGGCCAAAGCCTGCCAGCCTTGACCTGAAACGAAACCATGAGTTCTTACAGCTTCCCCGCTTATGCTAGCAAGACCTCTGGACCCAAACATAACCCTAAAATCCAGCGGATCTACGCATACTAAATCCTACTAAGCTAAAGAAAGATAAGGGGTCTGCCGAGTTTATATTGGGGATGAACATTATGAAGAATTGTTTTGCTGAAACATTAGATGCTTTGCATGCCTCTCTTCTCCATAAGTCCCCTTCAGGCGAGCGGGCTGCGCAGCACTACTTGAAAGTTCTACAGGCGGAACAGAAGTTTGCCAACAAGCAAGGTGAAATCTGCAGAGTACGAGTTCAAGACATCATGTCGGTGACCTTAAAACTCAACACGGAGACCATCATCTGGTGTTGTGCATGTCCCGGAGTAAAGAATAGGCACTATCAAGTCCTGCTGAAACCTATGCAATTGGAAGATCATCCCCTTGTTCGAGCTGTGAGAAGCCTTGTCACTGTCACTAATGGGAGAGTCCCACTGTGGTTAGTAAACCTGTCTGATTCTGCTACTGTCTTACCCAAATACACTCCTGTAGCCCAGAGTCGAAAGACATTGTGACAGAACATCTGGTGGCTCGACAGCGGGCAGCTCAAGTGGCCAAAGGATCCAGTGTGAGCCCTCCAGAGCCCTGGTGGGCACAACTCCAGGTTGGAGATGACACTACCCCAAGGGACCAAGACAATGGAATCATCAATGTTGCCAAGAGGTACCATGAGGCTTTCAGCAAGCACCCCACAGACTTCGGGAAGACTTCAATGATTCAGCACCAAATCCTCACAGGTGACAGCCCACCTATCAAGGAAAGGCACTGTCCGGTCGCACCCGGCATGTATCAGACTGTCAAGAATATACTGGCCGACATGAAAGAGGCAGACGTAATCCAGGAAAGTCAGAGCCCCTGGGCGGCGCAACTTGTCCTAGTCAAGAAAAAGGACAGAACCATCCGCTTCTGTGTCGACTACAGGAAATTGAACAATGTCACACACAAGGACGCTTATCCATTGCCAAGGATCCAGGAGTCACTCACCGCCCTCAGGTCGGCTGCTTACTTCTCTACCCTGGACTTAACCAGTGGATATTGGCAAGTTTCCATGGCCGTGGAGGATCGGGAGAAGGCCACCATCGTGACACTGTTTGTGGGACTGTTCGAGGTTAAAAGTATGCCGTTCGGGCTGTGTAATGCCCCTGCTACGTTCAAGCGTCTGATGGAAAGGTGCCTGGGCCATCTGAATTTTCAAAGTGTCCTATTGTACCTGGACGATGTGATGTCATTGTGTATTCCAAGTCCTACCAGGAACACCTTAGTCACCTGTCAGATGTCTTCCAAGTCCTTATCAAGCATGGGCTGAAGATCAAACCACCAAAGTGTCACTTGCTCAAACCTCAGGTCCACTACTTGGGTCAGCCTAATCCTGAAAAGGTGGAAGTTGTCAAAAACTGGCCAACCCCGCGCACGGTGAAAGATGTCAGGAGCTTCCTGGGGTTTGCCAGCTATTACTGCCATTTCATTCCCTACTTCGCCCAGATTGCAGAACCCCTCACAGCTCTCTTATGGGGTATGGCGAAGGAGAACTACAATGAAAGACTACCTGGGCTGAAGAGCAAGATACGACGTTTTGAGCTCTGAATAGTCTGCTGACAGAACCACCCATCTTGGTGTATCCAGAGTACAGTCAGCTGTTCCGACTGTATACTGATGCCAGTTTTGAAGGTGTGGGAGTTGTCCTGTCCCAAGTCCAGGAAGGGCAAGAGCGAGTAATTGCCTATGCCAGTTGTAACCTGCGAGGAGCAGAGAAGAACTAAGCGAATTACAGCTCATCGAAGTTAAAACTTCTTGCCTTGGTGTGGGCCGTGACCAAAAAGTTCAAAGACTATTTGGCCGCCAGGCCACTTACTGTCTACACAGATAATAACCCATTGGCCCACCTGAACACTGCTAAGATTGGGTGCCATCAAGCAGCGTTGGGCTTCAAGATTAGCCAATTACAGTTTCACCATCAAGTACAGAAGCGGCAAGTCGAAGGTCAATCCCGATATACTGTCTAGGATGACCCCCGGCGAAGAACCCCCTGTCGAAGACGTGTGGGAAGACGTGGAGATGACCCCATTCTACCAACGATTCGTGAACCAGAATGTTGTGACCGCCCTCATGGATAATGAACCCAGGTCCGAAAAGGTTAAAGAAGATCTATAGACCTGGAAGACTCTTCAGGACAATAGTTGAGTCATGGAAGATCTGTTGGACTACCTTCTGGCGAAAAAAGTACCAACCCGTCTATGCTGGACTCAGTGTGATTACAAGCCGAAACGTCTGTGGCGACAGAGAAATTGTTTGTGCACAAGGACTGTGGTATCAAAATTCTTTGAATCCGGTCTCTGGTGATCGACTTCATCAGATTCTGGTTCCCCGAAGAGATGCGGCGATGGTCCTCAACGCATGTCATGATCAGTCGGGACACTTTGGAGTTCCCCAGAATGAAGCTCCTGTCAGGCAAAGATTCTATTGGATCAGAATGCGGAGCCACATTGAGAAATGGTGAAGTGAATGTGCCATCTGTAATGTCACCAAGAACGTGTGCAAGGACGCAAGACCACCCCTCCATTCCATCCACAGTGAAAGGCCTAACCAGTTGATCGCGCTAGACCATGTCAAGTTGTCTCCTAGCCGGTTCAGGTACACTTATGCCCTCACTATGGTGGAACACTACTCTAAATGGGTTGTCGTTGTCCCTGTCAAAGATCTCACAGCCAAGACTGCAGCCCAGATGTTCTACTCCAATTGGGTGCAAACCCTTGGGTGTCCGGAGTCTGTCCTAACGGACCGTGGAATGGCTTTCGAGGCCTAACTCTTCCAAGAGTTATGTCAATTCCATGCCTGTAAGAAACTCCGGACTACTGCTTATCACCCCCAGGGGTATGGGCTCTGTGAACGCATCAATCAAGTCTTTAACCACATGTTGCGAGCAGCCTCTGTGTCAAGACAAGAAGAGTGGCCCTAACTGCTTCCCGAACTTTTGGAGATCTGTAATAACACAGTCCCCTGTTCTACGGGGTACACCCCTTTCTACTTGATGATGGGGCAACATAGACAGCTGCCTAAAGACCGAACATTTGGGCTCCAAGCCCCATTCAACAACACTCTGCAAGCCTTACCGGAGTGGGTCTCTGACCACCAGAGAAGAATCCAAGAAGCCAAAGAAATTGCCGGCAAGAAGATGGGCGAGGCTCTGCAAAGACAACGACAGGACTATAATAGTCATGCCTCTGCCAAAGCACTTTAATTGGGCGACAGAGTGTGCCTGCAGAAGTTTCCAAGAACCCATAAGTTAGACTCTATCTGGGAGACAGAACCGTACACAGTAACGGCCATACCCTATCCAGATTCTGATGTGTGCGAAGTACTAAAGCACGATTATGAGCCGCAAGTTGTTCACCAAAACTGGATCAAGTTGTGTCTAAAAGAAGATCTTCCAGTGCTCCCAACACCAACTCTTCCAGCCGTCAGACCTGCAAGAAAGTACGCCCCAGTCGAAGGGATCCATCTATGGATTTCCCCATGTTTTCTCAGAGTCAGCCTGCGATCTTCTGTGTCTCACCAACCCCAGGGCCGGTCCAACCTAATCTCCACACCAGTCCCAGTTTGGTCACCATTGGCTCCAGCTTATACCCCCGTCTCTAGACTGACGACCCGGTCACCATTCTCTCCACCACTGCTGCCAGCAACTCTGAATCCAACTAGTTGAGGAAGAGCCAGCTGCCGTTCCAGAGGTTTCAAGAGCTCCCAAAGACGAAGGTGTTCCAGACTCTCCAGAAGTGGTGTTGCACAGGTCCCAAAGGTCAGCACAAGGACAAATTCCCGCAAGGTACAAAGATTAGCTCACAATATTGTGTACAAGGTTATGTACCACACATAGTCAGTTCATATGTAAACAATTAAGTTAGGACTGTAACATTACTTGTAGTCCCAGTCCACAAATGTCTGATATATATATATCTGTCTAATATTTTCCTCGTGTACAGGGTACTCTACTGGCCAGAGGGTTCCCCTGAAACTAAAAGTAAGACACATGTAGAGGCAGAGTACATTATGCAGAAATAAAATGGTTATATAGTATCACACTATTTGTTTATTTCTGGGGAGAAGTGTTAAGAACCGAAGGGGCCCCAGGAGCCAAAGCATTGGGTAGATAGCCTCCGGCAGCCCAATCTGCAAACTTGTGTGTATTATGGTTTAAAATGTGTTCATAGAGCAGTTACAAAGCTTGTTATTCCCCCATGTTTACCAAACCAAAGAGCATGTATGGACATTTACAGTGCTACATGGACTCGTTTCTACCTTGTTCTATAAACAGACCTGTGAAGGACATTTTGCATAATGTCCCAGGAACTGTCACTAGGTCCCAGTGGCCACTTCAGTCCTCTGCCCTCGAGGACTGGGCATTGAAGACGACTGTATTTAAGAGGGGGAGTTTGTGGTGGCCCAGCATGTGAGTTGTTACCCCATACCCTTGCTGCCCTGTCAGGCAGACTCCTTCAGTGCCCCCAGGGCCCCTTGCACCTGTTTCCCCCCATACATATGTTCTGCAGTATATTGTATTTTAGAATGTGTTGCATCTATAAGATTAATGTTATGTGATTGTTACCCAGGAGGTATCAGTGACCAGGTGATCCCAAAAGTGACCTATGGGCTCCCTGCTAGTTTCCCCCATATAAGCCCTGGGTGGAGCTTCTCTCTCTTGGAGCTTAGAGCTCTTGCTTCCTGCTGAGGTCAGTCGTGCCTAGTGTGTGTGTCCAGAGTGTTGGAGACCTCAAAGTCCTGTCCTGCAGCCACCATCAAGTCAAGTAAGATAAAGTCACAGCTTTATGAGTCAAGTCAAGTCAGTCCCTGTCATCTGTCAAGTCAGCGTGGTCTGCATTCAATTGTTCAGTCCTACTACATGTCCCAGCAAGCCCTTAAGGTCTCTGCGTCACTGATCACATCCTTGGGCCCTGGCTGAACTGTATAGACTTTACCATCTGTCTACCCTCAGTAAATCTACCATTGTCCGTAACTTGGCGTTAGAGTCTTTATTGCCCCCGTGCCTAGCCCAGGATCCAGCGGTATACCTCTGGATGGTTATAGGCTAAACCACGTTCTGGGGTCACGAATACAAAGGGTTTATGCCATCTGCCCCTAGGGTAACAACATCTGCCCTCATCACACCCCGCTACCACATCCTGTCTATAATGTGAGGGGTGGACTCACTTATGGGAGATACTGTATATATAATGTGAGGGGTGGACTCACTTATGGGAGATACTGTATATAATGTGAGGGGTGGACTCACTTATGGGAGATACTGTATATAATGTGAGGGGTGGAGTCACTTATGGGAGATACTGTATATAATGTGAGGAGTGGACTCACTTACAGTGGGGATCAAAAGTTTGGGCACCCCAGGTAAAAATTTGTATTAATGTGCATAAAGAAGCCAAGGAAAGATGGAAAAATCTCCAAAAGGCATCAAATTCTTATAATATGTCAACAAAAGTTAGATTTTATTACCATCATTTACACTTTCAAAATAACAGAAAACAAAAGAATGGCATCTGGAAAAGTTTGGGCACCCTGCAGAATTTATAGCATGCACTGCCCCCTTTGCAAAGCTGAGACCTGCCAGTGTCATGGATTGTTCTCAATCATCATCTGGGAAGACCAGGTGATGTCAATCTCAAAGGTTTTAAATGCCCAGACTCATCTAACCTTGCCCCAACAATCAGCACCATGGGTTCTTCTAAGCAGTTGTCTAGAAATTTGAAACTGAAAATAGTTGACGCTCACAAAGCTGGAGAAGGCTATAAGAAGATAGCAAAACGTTTTCAGATGTCAATATCCTCTGTTCGGAATGTAATTAGGAAATGGCAGTCATCAGGAACAGTGGAAGTTAAAGCAAGATCTGGTAGACCAAGAAAAATATCAGACAGAACAGCTCGCAGGATTGTGAGAAAAACAGTTCAAAACCCATGTTTGACTGCACAATCCCTCCAGAAAGATCTGACAGACACTGGAGTTGTGGTACACTATTCCACTATAAAGAGATACTTGTACAAATATGGTCTTCATAAAAGAGTCATCAGAAGAAAACCTCTTCTACGTCCTCACCACAAAAATCAGCGTTTGAACTTTGCAAAAGAACATATAGACAAGCCTGATGCATTTTGGAAACAAGTTCTGTGGACCGATGAGGTTAAAATTTAACTTTTTGGCCGGAATGAGCAAAGGTACGTTTGGAGAAGAAAGGGAACAGAATTTAATGAAAAGAACCTCTGTCCAACTGTTAAGCATGGGGGTGGATCAATCATGCTTTGGGGTTGTATTGCAGCCAGTGGCACAGGGAACATCTCGCGAGTAGAAGGAAAAATGGATTCAATAAAATTTCCCCAAATTTTGGATGCTAACTTGATGTCATCTGTGAAAAAGCTGAAGTTAAAGAGAGGATGGCTGCTAAAAATGGATAATGATCCTAAACACACCTCTAAATCCACAGGGGATTACATCAAGAGGCGAAAACTGAAGGTTTTGCCATGGCCTTCACAATCTCCTGACCTCAACATAATTGAAAATCTATGGATAGACCTTAAAAGAGCAGTGCGTGACAGAGAGCCCAGAAATCTCAAAGAACTGGAAGACTTTTGCAAGGAAGAATGGGCAAAGATACCTCAAACAAGAATTGAAAGACTCTTGGTTGGATACAAAAAGCGTTTACAAGCTGTGATACTTGCCAAAGGGGGCAGTACAAGATGTTAACTCTGCAGGGTGCCCAAACTTTTGCAGATGCCATTCTTTTGTTTTCTGTTATTTTGAAAGTGTAAATGATGGAAATAAAATTTAATTCTTTTTGACATTTTATAAGAAGGTCTAATCTGTAATTTGATGCCTTTTGGAGATTTTTTTTATCCTTCCTTGGCTTCTTTATGCACATTAATACAAATTTTACCTGGGGTGCCCAAACTTTTGATCCCCACCTTATGGGAGATACTGTATATAATGTGAGGGGTGGACTCACTTATGGGATATACTGTATATATAATGTGAGGTGTGGACTCACTTATGGGATATACTGTATATATAATGTGAGGGGTGGAGTCACTTATGGGATATACTGTATATAATGTGAGGGGTGGAGTCACTTATGGGATATACTGTATATATAATGTGAGGGGTGGACTCACTTATGGGATATACTGTATATATAATGTGAGTGGTGGGGTCACTTATGGGATATACTGTATATATAATGTGAGGTGTGGATTCACTTATGGGAGATACTGTATATATAATGTGAGGTGTGGACTCACTTATGGGATATATTGTATATATAATGTGAGGGGGGGACTCACTTATGAGAGATACTGTATATATAATGTGAGGGGTGGACTCACTTATGGGAGATACTGTATATATAATGTGAGGGGTGGACTCACTTATGGGAGATACTGTATATATAATGTGAGGGGTGGAGTCACTTATGGGATATACTGTATATATAATGTGAGGGGTGGAGTCACTTATGGGATATACTGTATATATAATGTGAGGGGTGGAGTCACTTATGGCATATACTGTATATAATGTGAGGGGTGGAGTCACTTACGAGAGATACTGTATATATAATGTGAGGGGTGGAGTCACTTATGGGATATACTGTATATATATAAAGTGAGGGGTGAACTCACTTATGGGATATACTGTATATAATGTGAGGGGTGGACTCACTTATGGGAGATACTGTATATAATGTGAGGGGTGGACTCACTTACGAGAGATACTGTATATATAATGTGAGGGGTGGAGTCACTTATGGGATATACTGTATATATAATGTGAGTGGTGGATTCACTTATGGGATATACTGTATATATAATGTGAGGGTGGACTCACTTATGGGATATACTGTATATATAATGTGAGGGTGGATTCACTTATGGGATATACTGTATATATAATGTGAGGGTGGACTCACTTATGGGATATACTGTATATATAATGTGAGGGGTGGAGTCACTTATGGGAGATACTGTATATATAATGTGAGGGGTGGACTCCCTTATGGGATATACTGTATATATAATGTGAGGGGTGGAGTCACTTATGGGATATACTGTATATATAATGTGAGGGGTGGAGTCACTTATGGGATATACTGTATATAAAATGTGAGGGGTGGAGTCACTTATGGGATATACTGTATATATAATGTGAGGGGTGGACTCACTTATGGGATATACTGTATATATAATGTGAGGGGTGGAGTCACTTATGGGAGATACTGTATATATAATGTGAGGGGTGGAGTCACTTATGGGAGATACTGTATTTAATGTGAGGGGTGGAGTCACTTATGGGATACACTGTATATAATGTGAGGGGTGGACTCACTTATGGGAGATACTGTATATAATGTGAGGGGTGGAGTCACTTATGGGATATACTGTATATATAATGTGAGAGGTGGACTCACTTATGGGATATACTGTATATATAATGTGAGGGGTGGACTCACTTATGGCAAATACTGTATATATAATGTGAGGCGTGGAGTCACTTATGGGAGATACTGTATATAATGTGAGGGGTGGAGTCACTTATGGGAGATACTGTATATATAATGTGAGGGGTGGACTCACTTATGGGAGATACTGTATATATAATGTGAGGGGTGGAGTCACTTATGGGATATACTATATATAATGTGAGGGGTGGACTCACTTATGGGATATACTGTATATATAATGTGAGGGGTGGAGTCACTTATGGGATATACTGTATATATAATGTGAGGGGTGGAGTCACTTATGGGAGATACTGTATATATAATGTGAGGGGTGGACTCACTTATGGGATATACTGTATATATAATGTGAGGGGTGAACTCACTTATGGGAGATACTGTATATATAATGTGAGGGGTGGAGTCACTTATGGGAGATACTGTATATATAATGTGAGGGGTGGAGTCACTTATGGGATACACTGTATATATAATGTGAGGGGTGGACTCACTTATGGGATATACTGTATATATAATGTGAGGGGTGGACTCATTTATGGGATATACTGTATATATAATGTGAGGGGTGGACTCACTTATGGGATATACTGTATATATAATGTGAGGGGTGGAGTCACTTATGGGATATACTGTATATAATGTGAGGGGTGGACTCACTTATGGGATATACTGTATATAATGTTAGGGGTGGACTCACTTATGGGATATACTGTATATATAATGTGAGGGTGGAGTCACTTATGGGAGATACTGTATATATAATGTGAGGGGTGGACCCGCTTATGGGATATACTGTATATATAATGTGAGGGGTGGAGTCACTTATGGAAGATACTGTATATATAATGTGAGGGGTGGACTCACTTATGGGATATACTGTATATAATGTGAGGGGTGGACTCACTTATGGGAGATACTGTATATATAATGTGAGGGGTGGAGTCACTTATGGGATATACTGTATATATAATGTGAGGGGTGGAGTCACTTATGGGATATACTGTATATATAATGTGAGGGGTGGACTCACTTATGGGATATACTGTATATATAATGTGAGTGGTGGGGTCACTTATGGGATATACTGTATATATAATGTGAGGTGTGGACTCACTTATGGGAGATACTGTATATATAATGTGAGGTGTGGACTCACTTATGGGATATATTGTATATATAATGTGAGGGGGGGACTCACTTATGAGAGATACTGTATATATAATGTGAGGGGTGGACTCACTTATGGGATATACTGTATATATAATGTGAGGGGTGGACTCACTTATGGGATATACTGTATATATAATGTGAGGGGTGGACTCACTTATGGGAGATACTGTATATATAATGTGAGGGGTGGAGTCACTTATGGGATATACTGTATATATAATGTGAGGGGTGGACTCACTTATGGGAGATACTGTATATATAAAGTGAGGGGTGGAGTCACTTATGGGATATACTGTATATATAATGTGAGGGGTGGACTCACTTATGGGAGATACTGTATATATAATGTGAGGGATGGACTCACTTATGGGATATACTGTATATAATGTGAGGGGTGGACTCACTTATGGGAGATACTGTGTATATAATGTGAGGGGTGGAGTCACTTATGGGATATACTGTATATATAATGTGAGGGGTGGACTCACTTATGGGATATACTGTATATATAATGTGAGGGGTGGACTCACTTATGGGAGATACTGTGTATATAATGTGAGGGGTGGAGTCACTTATGGGATATACTGTATATATAATGTGAGGGGTGGACTCACTCATGGGATATACTGTATATATAATGTGAGGGGTGGACTCACTTATGGGATATACTGTATATAATGTGAGGGGTGGACTCACTTACGAGAGATACTGTATATATAATGTGAGGGGTGGAGTCACTTATGGGATATACTGTATATAAAATGTGAGGGGTGGACTCACTTATGGGATATACTGTATATATAATGTGAGGGGTGGACTCACTTATGGGAGATACTGTATATATAATGTGAGGGGTGGAGTCACTTATGGGATATACTGTATATAATGTGAGGGGTGGAGTCACTTACGAGAGATACTGTATATATAATGTGAGGGGTGGAGTCACTTATGGGATATACTTTATATATAAAGTGAGGGGTGGACTCACTTATGGGATATACTGTATATATAATGTGAGGGGTGGAGTCACTTATGGGAGATACTATATATATAATGTGAGGTGTGGACTCACTTATGGGATATACTGTATATAATGTGAGGGGTGGACTCACTTATGGGAGATACTGTATATATAATGTGAGGGATGGAGTCACTTATGGGATATACTGTATATATAATGTGAGGGGTGGACTCACTTACGAGAGATACTGTATATATAATGTGAGGGGTGGACTCACTTATGGGATATACTGTATATATAATGTGAGGGTGGATTCACTTATGGGATATACTGTATATATAATGTGAGGGTGGACTCACTTATGGGATATACTGTATATATAATGTGAGGGATGGAGTCACTTATGGGATATACTGTATATATAATGTGAGGGGTGGACTCACTTACGAGAGATACTGTATATATAATGTGAGGGGTGGAGTCACTTATGGGATATACTGTATATATAATGTGAGGGTGGATTCACTTATGGGATATACTGTATATATAATGTGAGGGTGGACTCACTTATGGTATATACTGTATATATAATGTGAGGGGTGGAGTCACTTATGGGAGATACTGTATATATAATGTGAGGGGTGGACTCCCTTATGGGATATACTGTATATATAATGTGAGGGGTGGAGTCACTTATGGGATATACTGTATATATAATGTGAGGGGTGGAGTCACTTATGGGATATACTGTATATATAATGTGAGGGGTGGACTCACGTATGGGATATACTGTATATATAATGTGAGGGGTGGAGTCACTTATGGGAGATACTGTATATATAATGTGAGGGGTGGAGTCACTTATGGGAGATACTGTATTTAATGTGAGGGGTGGAGTCACTTATGGGATACACTGTATATAATGTGAGGGGTGGACTCACTTATGGGAGATACTGTATATAATGTGAGGGGTGGAGTCACTTATGGGATATACTGTATATATAATGTGAGAGGTGGACTCACTTATGGGATATACTGTATATATAATGTGAGGGGTGGACTCACTTATGGCAAATACTGTATATATAATGTGAGGGGTGGAGTCACTTATGGGAGATACTGTATATATAATGTTAGGGGTGGAATCACTTATGGGAGATACTGTATATATAATGTGAGGGGTGGAGTCTCTTATGGGATATACTGTATATATAATGTGAGGGGTGGACTCACTTATGGGAGATACTGTATATATAATGTGAGGGGTGGACTCACTTATGGGATATACTGTATATATAATGTGAGGGGTGGAGTCACTTATGGGATATACTGTATATATAATGTGAGGGGTGGACTCACTTATGGGATATACTGTATATATAATGTGAGGGGTGGAGTCACTTATGGGAGATACTGTATATATAATGTGAGGGGTGGACTCACTTATGGGATACACTGTATATATAATGTGAGGGGTGGAGTCACTTATGGGAGATACTGTATATATAATGTGAGGGGTGGACTCACTTATGGGAGATACTGTATATATAATGTGAGGGGTGGAGTCACTTATGGGAGATACTGTATATATAATGTGAGGGGTGGAGTCACTTATGGGATACACTGTATATATAATGTGAGGGGTGGACTCACTTATGGGATATACTGTATATATAATGTGAGGGGTGGACTCATTTATGGGATATACTGTATATATAATGTGAGGGGTGGACTCACTTATGGGATATACTGTATATATAATGTGAGGGGTGGAGTCACTTATGGGATATACTGTATATAATGTGAGGGGTGGACTCACTTATGGGATATACTGTATATAATGTTAGGGGTGGACTCACTTATGGGATATACTGTATATATAATGTGAGGGGTGGAGTCACTTATGGGAGATACTGTATATATAATGTGAGGGGTGGACCCGCTTATGGGATATACTGTATATATAATGTGAGGGGTGGAGTCACTTATGGAAGATACTGTATATATAATGTGAGGGGTGGACTCACTTATGGGATATACTGTATATAATGAGAGGGGTGGAGTCACTTATGGGAGATACTGTATATATAATGTGAGGGGTGGAGTCACTTATGGGATATACTGTATATATAATGTGAGGGGTGGAGTCACTTATGGGATATACTGTATATATAATGTGAGGGGTGGAGTCACTTATGGGATATACTGTATATATAATGTGAGGGGTGGACTCACTTATGGGATATACTGTATATATAATGTGAGGGGTGGACTCACTTATGGGAGATACTGTATATATAATGTGAGGGGTGGAGTCACTTATGGGAGATACTGTATATATAATGTGAGGGGTGGACTCACTTATGGGAGATACTGTATATATAATGTGAGGGGTGGACTCACTTATGGGATATACTGTATATATAATGTGAGGGGTGGAGTCACTTATGGCAAATACTGTATATATAATGTGAAGGGTGGACTCACTTATGGGATATACTGTATATATAATGTGAGGGGTGGAGTCACTTATGGGATATACTGTATATATAATGTGAGGGGTGGACTCACTTATGGGAGATACTGTATATATAATGTGAGGGGTGGAGTCACTTATGGGAGATACTGTATATATAATGTGAGGGGTGGACTCACTTATGGGAGATACTGTATATATAATGTGAGGGGTGGACTCACTTATGGGATATACTGTATATATAATGTGAGGGGTGGAGTCACTTATGGCATATACTGTATATATAATGTGAGGGGTGGACTCACTTATGGGATATACTGTATATATAATGTGAGGGGTGGACTCACTTATGGGAGATACGGTATATATAATGTGAGGGGTGGACTCACTTATGGGATATACTGTATATATAATGTGAGGGGTGGAGTCACTTATGGGAGATACTGTATATATAATGTGAAGGGTGGAGTCACTTATGGGAGATACTGTATCATAATGTGAGGGGTGGAGTCACTTATGGGAGATACTATATATATAATGTGAGGGGTGGAGTCACTTATGGGAGATACTGTATATATAATGTGAGGGGTGGACTCACTTATGGGATATACTGTATATAATGTGAGGGGTGGACTCACTTATGGGAGATACTGTATATAATGTGAGGGGTGGACTCACTTATGGGAGATACTGTATATAATGTGAGGGGTGGACTCACTTATGGGATATACTGTATATAATGTGAGGGGTTGAGTCACTTATGGGAGATACTGTATATATAATGTGAGGGGTGGAGTCACTTATGGGATATACTGTATATATAATGTGAGGGGTGGAGTCACTTATGGGATATACTGTATATATAATGTGAGCGGTGGAGTCACTTATGGGATATACTATATATAATGTGAGGGGTGGACTCACCTATGGGATATACTGTATATAATGTGAGGGGTGGAGTCACTTATGGGATATATTGTATATATAATGTGAGGGGTGGAGTCACTTATGGGTGATACTGTATATATAATGTGAGGGGTGGAGTCACTTATGGGAGATACTGTATATATAATGTGAGGGGTGGACTCACTTATGGGATATACTGTATATAATGTGAGGGGTGGAGTCACTTATGGGAGATACTGTATATATATAATGTGAGGGGTAGAGTCACTTATAGGATATACTGTATATATAATGTGAGGGGTGGACTCACTTATGGGATATACTGTATATATAATGTGAGGGGTGGACTCACTTATGGGAGATACTGTATATATAATGTGAGGGGTGGACTCACTTATGGGATATACTGTATATATAATGTGAGGGGTGGAGTCACTTATGGGATATACTGTATATATAATGTGAGGGGTGGACTCACTTATGGGATATACTGTATATATAATGTGAAGGGTGGAGTCACTTATGGGAGATACTGTATATAATGTGAGGGGTGGACTCACTTATGGGAGATACTGTATATAATGTGAGGGGTGGACTCACTTATGGGAGATACTGTATATAATGTGAGGGGTGGACTCACTTATGGGATATACTGTATATAATGTGAGGGGTGGAGTCACTTATGGGAGATACTGTATATATAATGTGAGGGGTGGAGTCACTTATGGGATATACTGTATATATAATGTGAGGGGTGGACTCACTTATGGGAGATACTGTATATAATGTGAGGGGTGGAGTCACTTATGGGATATACTGTATATATAATGTGAGGGGTGGAGTCACTTATGGGAGATACTGTATATATAATGTGAGGGGTGGAGTCACTTATGGGATATACTGTATATATAATGTGAGGGGTGGACTCACTTATGGGAGATACTGTATATAATGTGAGCGGTGGAGTCACTTATGGGATATACTGTATATATAATGTGAGGGGTGGAGTCACTTATGGGAGATACTGTATATATAATGTGAGGGGTGGACTCACTTATGGGATATACTGTATATATAATGTGAGGGGTGGAGTCACTTATGGGATATACTGTATATATAATGTGAGGGGTGGACTCACTTATGGGATATACTGTATATATAATGTGAGGGGTGGAGTCACTTATGGGATATACTGTATATATAATGTGAGGGGTGGACTCACTTATGGGATATACTGTATATATAATGTGAGGGGTGGACTCACTTATGGGAGATACTGTATATAATGTGAGGGGTGGGGTCACTTATGGGATATACTGTATATATAATGTGAGGGGTGGACTCACTTATGGGATATACTGTATATATAATGTGAGGGGTGGAGTCACTTATGGGATATACTGTATATATAATGTGAGGGGTGGAGTCACTTATGGGATATACTGTATATATAATGTGAGCGGTGGAGTCACTTATGGGATATACTGTATATAATGTGAGGGGTGGAGTCACTTATGGGTGATACTGTATATATAATGTGAGGGGTGGAGTCACTTATGGGAGATACTGTGTATATAATGTGAGGGGTGGACTCACTTATGGGATATACTGTATATATAATGTGAGGGGTGGAGTCACTTATGGGATATACAGTATATATAATGTGAGGGGTGGAGTCACTTATGGGAGATACTGTATATATAATGTGAGGGGTGGACTCACTTATGGGATATACTGTATATATAATGTGAGGGGTGGAGTCACTTATGGGAGATACTGTATATAATGTGAGGGGTGGACTCACTTATGGGATATACTGTATATATAATGTGAGGGGTGGACTCACTTATGGGAGATACTGTATATATAATGTGAGGGGTGGACTCACTTATGGGAGATACTGTATATATAATGTGAGGGGTGGAGTCACTTATGGGATATACTGTATACAATGTGAGGGGTGGAGTCACTTATGGGATATACTATATATATAATGTGAGGGGTGGACTCACTTATGGGAGATACTGTATATAATGTGAGGGGTGGAGTCACTTATGGGATATACTGTATATATAATGTGAGGGGTGAAGTCACTTATGGGATATACTGTATATATAATGTGAGGGGTGGACTCACTTATGGGATATACTGTATATATATATATAATGTGAGGGGTGGAGTCACTTATGGGATATACTGTATATATAATGTGAGGGGTGGACTCACTTATGGGAGATACTGTATATATAATGTGAGGGGTGGAGTCACTTATGGGATATACTGTATATATAATGTGAGGGGTGGACTCACTTATGGGATATACTGTATATATATATAATGTGAGGGCTGGAGTCACTTATGGGATATACTGTATATATAATGTGAGGGATGGACTCACTTATGGGAGATACTGTATATATAATGTGATGGGTGGAGTCACTTATGGGATATACTGTATATATAATGTGATGGGTGGAGTCACTTATGGGATATACTGTATATATAATGTGAGGGATGGAGTCACTTATGGGATATACTGTAGATATAATGTGAGGGGTGGACTCACTTATGGGATATACTGTATATATAATGTGAGGGGTGGAGTCACTTATGGGATATACTGTATATATAATGTGAGGGGTGGACTCACTTATGGGATATACTGTATATATAATGTGAGGGGTGGAGTCACTTATGGGAGATACTGTATAAATAATGTGAGGGGTGGAGCACTTATGGGATATACTGTATATATAATGTGAGGGGTGGAGTCACTTATGGGATATACTGTATATAATGTGAGGGGTGGAGTCACTTATGGGATATACTGTATATATAATGTGAGAGGTGGACTCACTTATGGGAGATACTGTATATATAATGTGAGGGGTGGAGTCACTTATGATATATACTGTATATATATAATGTGAGGGGTGGAGTCACTTATGGGATATACTGTATATATAATGTGAGGGGTGGAGTCACTTATGGGATATACTGTATATATAATGTGAGGGTGGAGATATTGTAGATAGATGACTATATAGATAGAAATGAGATAGATAGATATATAGATAGATATGAGATAGATAGATAGATATGAGATAGATAGAGAGAGAGAGAGAGAGAGAGAGAGAGAGAGATAGATAGATAGATAGATAGATAGATAGATAGATAGATAGATAGATAGATATGAGATAGGTAGATAGATAGATATGAGATTGATAAATAAATAGATAGATAGATAGATAGATAGATAGATAGATAGATGACTATATGGATAGATACGAGATAGAAATGATAGATAGATATGAGATGAGATAGATAGATAGATAGATAGACAGACAAATAGATAGATATGAGATAGATAGATATGAGATAGATAGATAGA